>NC_056743.1:224811502-224881502 GCF_019279795.1 Protopterus annectens
ACCATATGATCGACGTTCGAAAAGCCGACCATGTAAACTAAACACATAAAACACAACAAACACACCCCCTGCACCTCTCGTGGGGGGCTCCATCCCCCACACTCCCGTAACTTAAATATACCAACTCCAAGATCGGACTATAGTGAGGAAGAAGGAAATTTTCCTATTCCGCACTGTACCGAGATAGCGATTCCCCATTGTTGGCTTTTCGAAAGTCGATCATATGGTCTCGGCCATATGAAAGTCGACTTTCTGAAAAGTCGACCATGTGAAGGGGACCCATATATATATATATATATATATATATATATATATATATATATATATATATATATATATATATATATATATATATGTGCATATATATTTGTGTATATACACTTATATATATATATATATATATATACATATATATATATATATATATATATATATATATATATATATATATATATATTTTTTTTTTTTTATATACACCTTTGCGGTTGTGTGGAAGTAGGCAAAGCTTAATAACATAAATGGGCCAGTTTTGACTTCAGTCTTGATTTCATTCTAGCCATTTCGCACTCAACAGTAAACCATCCTCTGCAGGCTGCAGGTTATGGTCACCAGGGGGTCTGAGGACAATACGTCTTACAAACAACAGCAAAGATGCACATTTTGCATTACCTAACTTGAAATTTCTAGACCTTGATTATACCTCATATAATGTCCATGAAAATTAAAACTGTTATTTGAGACAGGACACATCTTTGAGGACTCACCATGAGGGCATCTGACTTAATGTTGAGGATGCATTGAAAACTCTCACTTCTCAAACACATAGATTGAATGCCATGTAACATCATCTTTGGAAGCCCGAGCTGTTATAACATCTGCAAAATATTTTGGGATATGTAATCATAATCCACCTTTAAATCAACATACAAAATACAGACAGTGTAGATTAAGCAGTCATTCTAAACTCATTAAAATGTAGAATATAAAATGTGCAACATCAGAAATGCAAGTGAGAAAGACACCCTGAGATTCAATAAAGCCTACATTAAGTTTACACAATATGTATTCAATAAAATTCTTATCTCATTTTTGTGTTTTCTAGTCACTCAGAAAGATTATGTTAAGTGTATATATAGTCTACACTTTGTGGTAAACTTTATGAATCCCTGTCAATATTTAAAGCAACAAAAATATCAGTAGGAAAACTAAAATTAGGAAGAAGGTGTGAGTTATGTCTGTGTTGTCTGTTCCTCATAACAGTGAGCACTTAGTGTACACTTAGTGTAGGCTTTATTGAACTGAGTCCACAAAAGTGCATTATATTGGGCTGAAGGCAATAAATAAAAACTGTGAATTCAATATTATTAATAAAGGATTAGTCAGAGATAATGCATTTGAGGAAAGTCCTGACTCAGCAAGATATAAAATTAGACAGGCTGGTGGACTTTACTAAAGCTCTTGATATTTCAGAAGTACAAACAAAGATGATTAAGGGACATAAAGACAAAGAAGGTGAAAAGACAAAAGCAAAGATAACATGATTAATGGAGCAAAAGCAGTAATGTAGAGGAGTGCATACCATGTCAAAGTAAAGGTACAGAGTTACAAAAGATACTGAGGGGGAGAATGTCATTATAAGGGACAGTGCAGTCTTTAGGAAAGTATGCTCAAAGTACAAAAAGCAGAATCATTTTGCTACAAAATTCAGAACAGGAATTGTAACTGTAGAACAGCAATTCAGAGAACAGTATTCAGAGACAAGAAAGAGCCACCAAGACAGAGTACCAGAACATATGTAAGAACTACAACATAAAGCAATGATAAAGGAGTTGTTAAATAAAGAAAGCAATGTGCTTGTTCTATGTTAGTAAATATAGAAATGCAGAAAGATCATCGATAGCTGTGAACATATGATAAAGTATGTAAAGATAGTAATGCAAGGGTTTGTAAATAAAGAAATGAACAAATGACAACTACAATACTCCAAGGCCCAAGTTACAACTATGGACAGAGTATACACATGCAGTTTAAAAATGTTGTTTTGAAGAAAAGGTAAAAATAAAAGTGAGATCAACAAAACCAGTATTTCATAAACTAGACAGAAAATAATCCAATCCCCATAACCTGTCAAAGAAATTTTGAAAGGCAAAGATAGTTGTTTACCCTTTACAGATATATGGAAAAAAAGATATAAAGCATTAAGTAAAAAAAAAAAAATGAGAAAAATAGGACATACAAAATGGATGGCCTGACAATTAGTCTGAAACAAATAATAACCATTTGCTATGTTAAATCAATGTGAAACAAAGTAAGACTGCTCAATTGCAAATGCCAGTATCTCCAGGAGAAGCATGGAGTGATTTGTACATTTATTTCTGTGGACATAATCTAACAGAGTATGCATTATTGATTATTGATAATGACTTAAGATACCGGTGGATACAAACTGTGTTTTCCGCATCCTCACATGTAGCAGTTCAAGCTCATGATAAACATTTGAAACTATTGAAATGCTAGAGGTGGGAGTGATAATGGATCACTCACCTTCTAACAGCTGTTAAATTAAGTGTTTTCTAATGCCAAGGAACTGTAGAAAGGTCACTCTGTCCACAAGATGACTGGCTAGTGGACTACATTATGCAAAATATGTTAGCATATACTTGTCCCTGGACAGAGGAAAGAGTAAATAAGATGCTTAAGCATCATCAGACACAAAACAACTCAGAGCAAATCATATGCACATGCCATTCTTAAGGCAGAATCCACAAAATGGAGACAAGGACTCCTGGTTTGCATAAAATGAGCAGTGCTCAAGCTACTGTTTCATTGTTTCCAAATTCTTTCAAGAACACGTTATATCTGAAATGGCTGCTAAAGTTAAAAATGAGAGGAAGGTTCTACTGATGAGGGCTAGGCCAGTGCTCAAGCTACTGTTTCATTGTTTCCAAATTCTTTCAAGAACACGTTATATCTGAAATGGCTGCTAAAGTTAAAAATGAGAAGAAAGTTCTACTGCTGAGGGCTAGGGACTCTCTGAACTCTGATGTTGTCATATAGCCATTCATGTGATCTTACATTGTTAGAGCTCTTCATATTTGTACCAAATATATGATAACTTTGTTATATAATAACATCACTGCTATTTTACAAAGACTAGTCCCTGTTTAAGCAATAACCCCCCAACTGGGTGTGGATATATCAGGATTTACCAACAGTTGGCGTGGTTTGATCATGAGGAATCCCGAGTGATTAAACAAAGGCAACCATTGGTAAATCCTTAGATACCCACACCCACAAGTGGGTGATTGCTATTATACAATGACATTATCTAAGAAAGAAATTACTTACCTTTCTTAAATAATGTCTTTGTATAATGGAGCTGCAGTTTACATTCCCACACATGGACAGTACCTCAGTGTTGTTCAACAGAAGCAATGGAGAAAAAAAGAATCACCACTCTCTCTCTCTTTTTTTTTTTTTTTTTTTTTTTTTTTTTTTAAGTGAGGTAAAAATATGAACATCTCCAAAACTCCAGACTGCTCAGCGGTATAACAGTCTGCTGACACAGTGCAGAAATACAAGGAAAATCAGGTACATTTCTCTTTCTTTAGTTTTGCAGAATGTACCTGATTTTTCTGTATTTGTTCTGCCCTCCATAGCATATATCAATAGAAAAGTCTAGCTGCTCAGTGGTACTTTAGTGGCCCAACCTTTTTCTGTTGCCATATGCTAGATTTACAACAGGCACGCTGGTTGATCTATTCAATCAGCGTGCTTGTTTTTGAATAACAAGGGCCCTTCATTTTACAATTAGCAATACAATCTGCCCTTGTGGAATCATTAAGCCCATTAAGGGCTGCTGACAGCACCAAATAATGCACAGAGCTGTTCCAAACTTCTTGTCATTGCACTGTCAATGTGCAGTAACTATAAGCAGGAAAAGAAAGCAGGTCCAGTCTGAACAGCTTTACAAACATTTTAAATATAAAGTTAATAAAAATGCTGGGAGTGGAATGCTAGATTAATGATAACTGTTAAACAGTTTAACAGCCATAGTTGTTCAGAAAAGTATCTTAGCCCAGAGATTTGAATACTTCTAAAGTTACCAAGCTCACTGTGATCAGATGTGCAGTGGAAGCAAAATACATTAGGATCCATGGGTAGCTCTGAGAGGACAATAAACATTTAAGCTGCATTACCCCTTAGTACAATACATTATCATTCCTGTCAGGAATTTTCCAGATAGATCCTTCCTGTAATTATGAGGTTTGTAATTTCAAATTCCAGAATTACAAAAAAAAAAAAAAAAACAGAATTAAAGGAGAACTATGAATGCCAACAATCTCTGTTTTCCTTAAAATGTATTTATTTTTTTATTTTTTTCTTGCTGAGAATACAGTCCTACACCACACAATATGGGGACCTGCACTCCCCATACTCCCAATACTTACATACACTAACTCTGAGATCACCATACTTTGGGGGAAAAAAGGAATACTCTGAGACACTGATTTTGGACATAGTCACCATCTTCGTACATTCAGTTGTTCTGTTCCAGGATTTGCAGTTACAGGTCTGAGAATTTAAAACTGTTAATTACTCCTGAGTCCACTGTTGTTTGTGCCATCAACACCTGTGATGTGTTTTATCTCATTCCATTACTTTGTCATCCTACTACATAGTTGCCCTAAATAGTTTACTGCTTTCTGTTGCTTAGTGTTCTTCATGTTTTTGTTTCAAATACTTCTAATGTCAGTTTGCATGACCTTTGCCTAATGAATTGTTGCTGATACCAATAACATCAGAAATACAACTTTCTGTAGGGACCATATAGTTTTATGAATAGCAGACAGCACTATGGAAGGGGCTCCCTGAATACGGGTTGGTATAATGGTTAAGGTGTTTACCTTCCAGACACAAGGTGCAGGGTTTGAATTTTACATTGGGTAGTTGGCTAAGCTTAAAATGGCCCACATGGGCAGATAGCCTAACACTAATCTATGAACCTTTATGAATGTGTATGGCATGCACTCTATCCTGCTCAGATAATATTTCATCATATGTATGGTACATGTGTAATTAAGTTTTTTTGGATAACAATATACATCATAACTCCTCTGTGGCAGATCTCTTTGTAGTATGAAAATGACACTTATTCAATGGTACCAATTCCTCTGACAGTACATTAATTCACTGAATGACATCTTGGTTAGTGACTGTAGTATCCTAATGCAAAATATAATTTTCAGGTCAACTGATATTTTCCATTGATAACCACTGCTGTGAGAAAGTAGTCTGTTTATCTGTACTGCTATGGCTTTAGAGTCTGTTATTAAATTTAAGTAAGGATGCCAGGACAGTTTTCATTATGTTGAAGCAGAATGCACAGATCCTACAACATTTTTTAATTTATTCTTTAAAACACTACACCTGTCAGTGCCAACACTGCTTTAGTCTAATCATCAATAAGGCATTCAGATTCACTGAATGTCTTCATTTATTATGTTTTTATATTTATGTGTGCACACTCATCTGACCAACTAATGTCCTTCACCTGTGTCATCTTTCTTATGAGAAATCCTTGCACTCTTAAACTGGCAGCTATTGTCAGGATGACTTTTTTCATTCAGAAAGTTACTTTAGTGGTGGAACATGATTGTTATTCCACCTCTCATTAAAGCAGTGCACTAACGTCTAATGCCAGCTGCATTGACTATAAGCTATTAATTTGCTTGTAAGAAAACAAAACATCACATTCACTGTATATTCACAGAATGATTACATTCACATGGGAGCATAGCTATGCAGTGTCCCCCACAATTACACTTACCTAGCACAACCACACTTAGTGTCTGCAGAGTTCCTATATGTTTCACTACAGTACATACTAATAAGAATGAACACCTTGCTAGATATTATGTCATGAATCAAAGCATGCTTACCACTGTCTAGTTCGTGTAATTCTGCTCACACAACATTTGTCCATTACAATGTTTTGCTTCATCCATTTCAGAATTATTTTTAATTCTATTTTTTACCACAAGGACCTATGGACTGTAAAGCATTGAATTCCTTTTCTGTCAACTGTCATGCTCACCATCAATGAACCATAATCATAACCATACAGTAAGAAAACATGCTTTGCTGTCTTTTTTCAGGTAAACTGGCTCACAGATATGATTCAGATAATCAAACAAGTGAAGTTACCCCCACAAAGAGACCAGTCCCCAGTGGAGTCCCCTAACGTTCTGTTTTAGGACTTCTCCTATTTGGCATGTACCTTTCTGAAGTAAAAGCCAGTACCAAAGGGCTCTGGCTGATTAGGTTTGCAGATAACTGCAAGCTAGGGGTAGTCATTGAATCCCCAAATGACTTAGCCATCTTACAGAAAGATTTGTCTAAAACAAATAACTGGTGTCAAAATCATGGTCTAAAACTAAATGCCAAAAACTGTGTTATTGTATCCTTTGAGAAGTCATCTACCCCATGGAACTACCACATTGACTATATACTTCTAAGAGTTGACCAGTTGTTCAGGATTTGGGAACTTATGTGTACAGTGACTTAACTTTTGGCCACATGTTTCTATTGTTGTAAGAAAGTCATTCTATATTGCACAGCTTATAAACAAAGGGATTATGTCATTGCCCCCCTTACTCAGCCCTCATTAGGCCAGTCATTGAATATAATGCCCCCTTCCCTTCGGCATGCAACAACTGGAACACTCACAGAGATACCTTACTTAAAGGATACAAGGCCTTAACAAGGTTACCACACCTTTGGAACAGACTCTCACTTCATGTCAAACAGAGCACCTCATTGGCCCTCTTTAAACACAATCTGGACAACTGGATGGGTAACTGTAAATTTACCCCCTGGGGATTCCACCTGTGTCCCTCTTGTACAGGGGCAATAGGTGCTGATCATGGAAATAAGGGTAGAACTTGGCTAGGCTTGCAAGAGCCCTAGGGTCCTTAGCCTAGTAACTTCCTATGATCCCATGATCCTATGAACATCTCCTACATGGACCAACTCAAAGCCCTGTCACTATACTCGGTATCCTACAAACTGATAAAAGATGTGTCTGGCATACAAGGCATGCGTCAACAAATTACTGATGGATTTACTGCACATCAGCAGGGCAAATGGCATCAGAAATACTCAGTCTAGGGATCTAAACCTCTTCTGCAACATCAATATTTTTTAGAGGATACTGCTGCTGTGGAACAGATGCCCTATCCACATGAAACAAAGTTTGTCCCTGTCCATTTTCAAGTGCAGCTTAGATATATGGATCGGATACAGAAAATTTACCCCAGGACTACCCCCTGTACTACTAATGGACAGCTGCAGCTCCTAAATGCTTTATCCTCTCTCTGGTCTCCTTGAATTATCTATGGTATGATCCCAGTTATTCTCATTCGAGGTATTATATAATTATCGACCATGGAATGGGTAAAACCAGTGTATAACCAAATGGGATACATTATTTTCAGCACAAAAAAGGAAACTGGCTAGACTTAAAATGGCCTGCAAGGGCAGTTAGCCTAGTACTTACTTATGAAGCTATAAAAGGCAGAGCTTGCAAACAAAATACACTGTATGCAGCTAATGTTTATAGTACATTGCAGTATAGTATGGCCAAATAATTTCTAATTAATTACAAGGTTCACAGTGTACCTTCAGTTAAATTTTATTATAACATATCATATGTACAATGGAGTGGTGTTGTAGGATATATAGCCTTGTTTTGTTTAATTTAACTCTGGTAAAAGACCCCCCCCCCCCAACATTATTATTTATCACTGTCATTATTAGACACACAGTACTTTAGTTTAAAGCAACACAAGTTTATGTTATGTCTACATTTTTAGTTATATTTCATAATCTATTTGATTTACAAATATTACCATTCTGCCTGCTCATGTAGGTCCTTGTCTGTTTCACACTACTTTTCTATCCCATCCCCCACTACTAGATTCTTTATCATAACATGTGCCGTGTATGACTTGATTTACTCATCATAATACAGGACAGTATCCTCGGGCAGTTATCTTTTCCAAACTCTTGTGTAGGCTAAGTTAATAAGTAAAAGACGCAAGGGATTCTTTCAGACAGTAAAGGCATTACATTGTGTATTGGTTTTAAGGTTTTCTTATTCATAAAATGTATTTCTAGTGTTATGATGTGCTATTGGGAATATTCTTTTTTGCCCATGGCAACTGCAGCATTGATAAAATAGGATTAGCTCCTACTGTTGCTTTAAGCCAGGACTGAACAGCCTGACTTGCTGTTTCTTTGTTACAGAGCATGAATCACCACTGATACATTTTGCTCTGTGTTATGTACATGAGATTTTAGTACAGAAATATGCCCTCCACCAAAATAATGCTCGTCATTCTGTTTCAGTGAGGGGAAGGTAATTACAATGCCTCTTTACAACTTTTTATGTCAATTTACAGTACCACAGAATGGTAAGGTTTTGAGAATGTATACTGTGTTTAAACAAAACCCTATAAAGTGGATTATTTGATTGCTAAAACATTTTGTATGTTTTCATCTAACAGTAGGGCTACATATCATGTTATGTCATGCTATTGCTACCTATTGTGGATATTTGATAGACTAATTTTTTTTTTTTAATTATAATTTTGAAGTTTTGAAACTTTGAATGTTTGAATGGAGATCGCCGTACAGTGTGGAATGGGAAATTTACTGTTTTCTCACTGTAGTGTGATTTTAGAGTCAGTATATTTATTTAGCAGGGGGCTTGCCCCTCTGCAAAAACATTAAAAACATTTTTGTATTTATTTTTTTTTTATTACAATTTTGAAGTTTTAAAACTTTGATCTTATGGTCTCGACCATTTGCAGTTTGAAGTTTTGAAACTTTGAGTTTGTAAAGTAGATCTATGTATGCACAAAGCACAGTCTGATCTTCTTCAAGCATAGCTGCTCCAAACTGTTATGCAAAACCGCATCAGGTATTGATTGACACAATGCTCTTCACAGCTATGTTTGCTTTCATTATCTGTCTGCATACTTCAGATCAAGTGCTAAAAGTAAATTTTGCAAGTTGGAGCCCATCTAAACATAAAGCCTGGTACCTAACATTAAGTTCATACAAAGTACTGTGTGAAAGCCATAGGCTTCATATTAATTTGTATGTAAAACAGATATTCCGGATGGAGACATCTATAGTCACTCATGTTTGAAAGACTTAAGGTGAATGGCAGACGTTAATATTTAAAAGCTACTGTTTGCTTTAGAAAATGGAAAGGGGGCATAGGTAGGACTGAAAAAGGGAAAACAACAAAGAGGAAGAAAAAGCAGGAATACATCAGGAGGGTTGTGCTGGAGGAGGTGGGAGAGGAGGGACACTATGTTCTTGATGGGGGACAGACTGCTCTATTTTTTTAAGACTTTTTATATAAAAGAGTTGTATGGGTGGGAAACAGGCAAGACAGTATAGGAGACAGGATGAGGGAAGAATTGGTGATGAGGATTGGAGCCAGCAAGAGTCCCCAGTCCTCAGAGCCTCAAACAGTTCCACTGCCAGATGGTGTTGCAATGGAGAACCGCAAACTTCAGGGTGCAGGGGACTGTGATGGTACAGTGGTTGGCTGCAACTGTGGCAGCAAATCTTCCACCAGCTAAAGACAGGCCTCAATTGTCTGAAGTGGTCTGCCTACAACCTGCTCCAATACATACTCAACCAAGTCCACATGCCTGCTAGACCGGTGCCACTGCCCTGACCTTGGGAAGACAACTCTGGGCAGGCAGTAGGTGAACACTCCCTAACCTGGGATGTATGCACCTGGGCTGTTCCAGAGAAATTTTGGAGAGAAGTAAAATAAAAAAGGCAAAAGTAATGCACAATTAAAATAAGAAAAACAGAGAAAAAAGGGAGGAGAGGCAAAATAGAAAGTACACATCATACATTCACACGTCGTTACACATCATACATTCACACGTCGTTACACATCATACATTCACACGTCATACATTCACACGTCGTTACACATCATACATTCACACGTCGTTACACATCATACATTCACACGTCATACATTCACACGTCGTTACACATCATACATTCACATGTCATACATTCACACGTCGTTACACATCATACATTCACATGTCGTTACACATCATACATTCACACGTCATACATTCACACGTCGTTACACATCATACATTCACACGTCGTTACACATCATACATTCACATGTCGTTACACATCATACATTCACACGTCATACATTCACACGTCGTTACACATCATACATTCACACGTCGTTACACATCATACATTCACACGTCATACATTCACATGTCGTTACACATCATACATTCACACGTCGTTACACATCATACATTCACGCCATACATTCACACGTCGTTACACATCATACATTCACACATCGTTACACATCATACATTCACACGTCATTACACATCATACATTCACACGTCGTTACACATCATACATTCACACGTTACACATCATACATTCACACGTCGTTACACATCATACATTCACACGTCGTTACACATCATACATTCACACGTTACACACCATACATTCGCACGTCGTTACACATCATACATTCACACGTCGTTACACATCATACATTCACACGTCATTACACATCATTCATTTTCTTACTTAAAAACAATTTTATTTTTATAAATTTTTACTGAAGTAAAACAGAATGTATGGGAAGTCCTTATGCATACATAGGACTATTGATTAGGAAAGTGCTTAAGTATATGTGGGAAGAATGATATGAGAAATGCTTATGCATACTTGAGATGAGATGATATAAGAAGAGCTTATGCGTACTTGGGAAGAAAGTGTGCTTTGTTATCAGGTTTTGGTGGGGTTTACATTTAGCAGTCTACCATATATACATAAATGAGCATATTTGCTTCCAGTATGCCAAGAAAGTCCAAAAAATCCACCAGACTGCAGAAGTAGTGTAAAGTGAATCCTTTAATATAGCCAACACACCAACAGATTTAGCACTTTCATTCAGAAGGAGAGCGCTAAATCTGTTGGTGTGTTGGCTATATTAAAGGATTCATTTTACACTACTTCTGCAATCTGTTGGATTTTTGGACTTTCTTGGTGACCAGTGTGCCTAACTGAGTATATTCTTAGTGATTTCTGTTCTTTCACTCAGTTACTTTCCACCTTTTGCTTTCTTGGTGTTTCCAATATGCATTTGTTTGCAATATTGTACCAAAAACACCATTTATAAACACTTCTTATAAAATTAAAGACAGAATACTGCACTTATATACTGACATATCTCTTACTTTTGGTTGCAATAGTGTGCTGAATTTACTGTAGTACTTCAGCCTACATCCTTTATAAATTATTTCTTTGTATATATCAACAAAATCAGTTAAACATACACAATACTATTTATTACTTTATTCATGCTTGTCAGCAGCTTCAGCCAACCTAGCTGTTCTACCCTGCTGATGCCTGTTATAATTTATATCCTCATTGGTTAGAAACAGAAGACATAAGACAATTGTAGTTTATCTGTATTTCACCTCGTTTTCCTTAATTTTATTAATATCACTACTATTAATATGCCAGGCATTTCATTCACTGCTGTACTTGCTTACTATGCATTTGTTTAAATATGTATTACTGTCTGAATTCTCATACTGTGACAGTCTTCCCTTTATTGCAAGTTATAAATACATTTTCACATTTTTATATGTGTGCACAGCTTGACTGTTTGATGGAATGGTGTTTTAAAATGTTATGCTTTGCATGTAACAACCTGTGAATTGTGATCAGGAGATGGGGTACATGCACAGACGAATGTCGCAGTTCAAGAAAGTTTTCCTTATCGGATCCTTATAGGAACCCCCCGCCCCTTATATTTCTAACTACATGTTCCAAAACAGCAAACAGAAACTTTTTAATATATTGGGGTGGGGGTGGGTCCTATAAGGACCAACTGGAACAAAGAGAAACTATGTGGCAGCTCAGGTTAGGGGCTGACAAAAGACCTGGTATTAATGACTCAGTGAATATTAAATGTTTTCTGAAGAATAGAAGACTGAAGATTTTAAAATGAACTGTCTATGTTATGTTATTAGATGTGTGTCTTTAAATGACTGTATTCCTTTTGCTAGTGCACTTTAAGTAATTGTTTTATTAGATAATTATTTTGATGTGATATATAAGGGGATGCTGTTGTGTGCATTTTATTTCATTCTGAAGAAGTCTTTTGAGACAAAAGCGATAATAAACTGTGTTTTTCGCTAGTTGCTGATGGTTTCCTTCATTGTTTGGTCAGACTGGTGGTTGAGGTTTTATTAGTTTTTGCTGCTGCTTCATCCTTGGGACTGTTGTTTTTCCTACATGACTATTACTATTAACAGGTGAACCTTCCACATCTACACAAAATGACAGTGAAGGTAGGGTGCATGGTAAGTCCCCCCCCCCAAACATCCTTGCTAAACACACAGTAATGTATACTATTAATTTATTGATAATGTTTTAAAATCATTTTAACAAGGTCAGCAGCAGAACAAACAGTTCCACTATACCAATAAATTTGTATGCTATCAGCAGTAGAATGGCTATTGAAGATGATGATGATAATGATGAAATTGGTGATGATAACATATATATATATTTATGAGGCAGCCTGAGGAAAATGGCACACCATCTCCAACTTTAATGACAGGCTGATATACCCCACAAAATGTTAGTAACTGCATCATAAAGTCAAGCACATAGGTTCATAGGTTCATACTAGGCTATCTGCCCTAGGGCATTTATAAGCCTAGCCAGATTGTGTTTGGCTTTCGCCACCCATTTTAAATTAATTTTGCTATGCCCTTTTTCGAGGTTAGTATACTGTGCCTCTGTCTAACAGTGACACAGAAGTGATACCCGGGGTAAACCTACTATCTCCCATCCACTCATCAAGATTCCTCTTGAAGAGAGTCAATGAGGGACTCTGCCTAACCTGGACTGGGATTTTATTCCAGAGTGAAGGGAGCCTCTGGGTTATGAATCTGTCCCTCCAGCATGTCCTATTTATTTCAGTGCTGAGGTTCAAGTCTCTCAAGCGCGTAGCTCGATGGGATTTGGATTTTCTGAGGTGCAGCATGTCCATTAATTCCGGGTTGGACATGGCTTTATACGTCAAGCACAGATCACCTCTGAGCAGGCGGTATGCCACTGAGTAGAGCTGGAGTTTCTTTAACCGGGCAGCATATGGCATCTGTTTGAGCCCTATGATCCTCTTGGTGAGGTACTTTTGGGGTCTTTCCACTTGCTGCAGGTGTCTGGTAAGGTACATCCCAAAAGGGGCATTGTACTCAATTATGGGCCTGATGAGGGATGAGTAAAGAGGCACGATGACCTCCCCTGATCTAGATGTGAATCCCTTCATGATTAGGTGAGCTATATAAAATGTTTTTCTGACCACTTTGGCCATGTGGTTGTCAAATGAGAGATTGCTATCAACTTGGGTCCCCAGGTCCCTAATTACTTCTTCTGTACTTAATGGATTACCACCTATGTGGTAATTTGTGGGCACTTTGTTTTTGCTAAAGGGGATGACTATACACTTTTTGGCATTTAGCTTGAGGCCATGGCTCTGGCATCAGTTGTCTGTTTCTATGAGGCCCTTTTGGAGGATGCTTGTGTCGGCTGGAGAGTCGATTATGGCGCCCAGTTTGCAGTCATCTGCGAACTTAGTCAGCCACAGTCCTTCCGTGTTGGCCTGTACCTCCGAGAAATATATACCGAACAAGAGAGGTCCCAGGACTGAGCCTTGGGGATGCCACTTGTAACTGGTTTGGAGTCTGACATGGCTCCAGCAATTCTAACCATGTGGGTTCTGTCCTTGAGCCAGTTTGCAACCCATCTAGTGACATAGGGGTTTATATTTAAGCTGGTGAGCTTATCTATAATGCCCGAGTGGGGTATTGT
Organism: Protopterus annectens; assembly: GCF_019279795.1. Classification (NCBI taxonomy): domain Eukaryota; kingdom Metazoa; phylum Chordata; order Ceratodontiformes; family Protopteridae; genus Protopterus; species Protopterus annectens. Next base: position 224,825,477 of record NC_056743.1, read on the forward strand.
ATCGAAGGCTTTTGCGAGGTCCAGGTAGGCTGTGTGGACCACCTTCCCCTCGTCAATGGCCTTAGTGACTGTTTCAAAGAAATCAACCAGGTTTAAGAGGCAGGATCTGCCCTTAACAAAGCCGAACTGGGTAGGATCCAGTGTCTGTAGGTCCCAAATATCTTTATTTATGAGGTCCATGATGATCCTTTCCATAGCTTTGCAGACCAAGCTAGTCAGGCTTATGGGGCGATAGTTTCCAGGATCCGTTGAGGCACCACCTTTGTGGAGAGGGACCACTCTTGCTGTACGCCACTCTTTGGGTACATATCCTGTAGTAAGGCTGAAATTGAACAGTAGTTTTATGTTTGGGCTTAGCTCTTCTTGGAGTTCATATAGGACGCAGCCCGGAACACCGTCTGATCCCATTGATGCTGTGTTTTTTGCTTTGGAGAGGGCAGCTCTTACCTGAGCATCTGAGATGTCAGGGGGGCAGCACTCTGCTGGGATAAATATTTGCCCTTTTGGTGGGGAGGGGAAGTTTGCGCTGAACCTGTCAGCTAGAATGTTGGCAATGTCTGTGGGTTCGGTGTATTTTTTGTCATTTTGGACTAATTCTGAGCATATCTGGGAATTCCCACCCAGGTTCCTAACATAACTAAAGAAAGCCTTGTGATTATCCTTAGTGTCCTGTGCAATCTTTCTCTCGAAGCTGGCCTTAGACGATTTTATGAGTGCCCGTAGTTTTTGCTAATACTGATCAGAGATGCCTTCCCTTTTTGGGATTTTGCTCTATCATGTAGTAGCTTCCTCCTTCTATTGTATAGTTTGTTTATGGCTGGGGTACACCAGACAGGACGTCTGCCTTTGGAGGATTGGGTCTTGGTTTTATTTGGGATTGCATGATTCATGCATTCCTGAAGGTGTTCATAAAATGCGTTTATAAAGGATTCTGCGGTCTGGGCCATATTTTTCACAGGCCCGGGGGCTTTGAAGGATTCCACCTCGGTTTTGAGGAGTGTAAAATTTGCTTTAGAGAAGTTTTTCACTGTGGTGTTCAGGGCAGGGGGTGGAGTCAGGATGTGAATATCCAGTGAGATTAGTTTATGGTCTGATCTTACCAGTGAGGGATACACTTCTGGTCTGGAGCATAGAGTCCCCATGTTGGTGATGATCAGGTCCAGTATGTTTTCCCCTCTTGTGGGAGTGGTAACAAGTTGTTCCATGGCATTTGAGTTTATAAATTCTAGGAACCTTTGGGCTAGGGTGTTGGAGCTAGAGTAATGCTCCCAGTCTATGTTAGGGTAGTTGAAGTCGCCCAATATAATGGTGTTTGGAGAGACCTTCATATTTTCCAGTGTTCTCAAAAAGACCGAGTGGGGTTCCTGGGTTTGGGAGGGTGGTCTGTAGCAGGCTATAAACTGGAAGGCAGTTTTACCCACTGTTAGTTGCACATGGATAGTCTCTGATGCTTCGTGCTGTGCCACCAACCTGGAGGTGTGGGTATCTTTGACGAATATTGATACTCCCCCTCCTTTTGCAGTACGGTCCAAGTTTTGGGGCCAAAAAGCATGGTATGAGGTATAACCCGGTAGTGCTGGGGTGCTCTCGGGAGCCTTGAACCAGGTTTCTGTTACTGCACAGATATCGATGTTCTCCATGCTAAAGAGAGTTTCGAGTGCGTGCATCTTGAGGTTTAGACTTCTGGCATTGAGTAGCATTACTCTTAGTTTCTTATCCCTTCTGATACCTATGGAGGTGGGTTTGTCTTTTGAGCCTTGCCTAAAAAAGGCACTATGGGGGTAGCAAGAGCCTTTGCCAATATCCGAAAGCCCAGGAGTGACAGGTGCAAGCCGTCCCTAGCAAAGCATCGTGGCTTGTCGAGCATGTCATCCCAGGCTGACAGGCATTGGATCCCCTTTGAATGACACCAATACTTAAGCCAATTGTTGAAATTGATCATCTTGTCTTCATATTGTGGCATCATTCTTGGTGAGGGTAAGATGCTACTCAAGGTCAGGGTCATACCGGCCTGGGCTACATGCTCAGAGAGCTCCTCTATGTCTCTTTTCATGTAGTCCAGGGAGGTACATCTCAGGTCATTCACACCAGCATGGACAATGACTGAGTCATATTTGTACTTGCCTTGGAGTGACCTGAGTGCTTGTGTTATGTGGCAGATCCTAGCGCCCGACAGGCAGCTCACCGTGACCTTCTCCTTGTTCAGCCTGGTGAGCGGGACGTCAGTGTGCCTGACAATAGAGTCACCTATTACAAGTCTATCAGCTGTGTTGTTTAGCCTTAAGGGCTGTGACTGTTCGGCACACTGGCTTTGTGAGCTATGTGTTGCATGAGTTTTGTTTTGGGGTAGCGGTTGCTTGGATTTCTGCTTTGGTGGTCTCTGCTGCTTAGGCAGATTTTTATTTAGAGCCTCCGCGTATGTTTTTGTGTGTTTATGTGTTTGGTTTGCTGTCGTGGTAGGTCTATGTGAGATTGGAATTGTAGTGAGTGTGGTTTCCTTCTCCTCCTGACTGGTTTCGCCAGTACTGAGTTGAGAGAGCTTAGCCTCCAGTATGGCTATATGGTTGCATCTCTCACATGTGTTGGAATTTGTTGGGAGGAGGAGAGGGTTGTCTGTGTACATGAGGCAGTTGTAACATTGCCTCAAGATTCCGAGATTCACCAGCTGGACCGGAGAGGAGATTGACAACTGACCTTTGGACATGCTAGAATAGTATTGGAAATTCCTTTATAATTGAAAAAAAGGGCCAGTGGGGAACGAGGTACTCAAGGGGAGTTTGTGAGGGTGTAGTGCTTTTAATATTTTAGTGCTGACTTATATAATTGCTTTAGTGAGCAAGTGCCAGGTAACCTAAATGCAATGTGTTTCAGGTAACTTAAATGCAAAAATGACAAACAGTAACTTTCTTTCAAGTGAAACAAGGAAATAAGCACAGTAAGCAATGCAGATATCACTAGGGATCCACAGAAGTGCTGAAAAGTCGCGTTTTAGGTGGAATTAGCGTTTCAGGGAAATAACAAGCAAACAAACAAGCAGCATACAAATAAAGCTAGATTCAGCAGGCCTGGATCTAGTCTATGCTACAGCAAACAAGGTGTACCAATTTCAGTAAGAAACAGTTCAAATATGCAGGCACTATAAGCCTTTAACCAGAAATTCCCAGCTCAGAAGAGCAGAGTCCAGCCTCTCCTCCCACAAGAGTGCAGACTACAAACCTTCTTAATGTAAAATAACTGGCCTGAAGCCCAAGTGCTTAAACCAGAACTAATACACTTTTAGAATAACAGACACTGAGCCCTCAATCAGCAGTTCACAACTTGGAAGGATGTAAGCTATCTGTCCTGCTATCACAGTGCAGGCCACAAACCTTCCTAATGTAAAACAACTGGTCTGAAGCCCAAGTGCTTAATCCAAAAGACTTAGAATGATAGCTACACTTTAATCAAGTTACTACCAAGCAGTAATAAATACAATTGAATACTTTAAAGAATGCCTGGATTAGTGCTCAAGTTATACAAACAAAGCTAGATTCAGCAGGCCTGGATCTAGTCTATGCTACAGCAAACAAGGTGTACCAATTTCAGTAAGAAGCAGTTCAAATATGCAGGCACTATAAGCCTTTAACCAGAAATTCCCAGCTCAGAAGGGCAGAGTCCAGCCTCTCCTCCCACAAGAGTGCAGACCACGAACCCTTTTAATGTAAAATAACTGGCCTGAAGCCCAAGTGCTTAAACCAGAATTAATACACTTTTAGAATAACAGACACTGAGCCCTCAATCAGCAGTTCCCAACTTAGAAGGATGTAAGCTACCTGTTCTGCCACTACAGTGCAGACCACAAACCTTCTTAATGTAAAACAACTGGCGTGAAACCCAAGTGCTTAAACCAGAATTAATACACTTTTAGAATAACAGACACTGAGCCCTCAATCAGCAGTTCCCAACTTAGAAGGATGTAAGCTACCTGTCCTGCCACCACAGTGCAGGCCACAAACCCTCCTAATGTAAAACAACTGGTCTGAAGCCCAAGTGCTTAAACTAAAAGGCTTAGAATGAGTTACACCAAGCAGTAATAAATACAACTGAGTACTTTTAAGATGATGCAAAAGCAAAATAAAGTAGGAAGAAACACAAATACAGTAAAAGCAGATTTTTTTTTTTTTTGAGTGAGCAAATGAGATGGGCCCAGGAGTTACAGGACAGAAACAAGTGCAAATGCAGGCCTTCAAATCAGAAAGTTGAGAGAGATGGAAGACCGCCCAAATGGCCAATAACTACAAATTCTGGGCCAGAACCACTCCTTATGTGGTAGACAGGTTACCTAGTGCTTACCACTCCCACTGATAAGCTAGAAGGCTTCCCTCCAACACAGAAAGGCTTGGGGGCTCAGAAGCTTACAAATAGTCCTGGATACAGCAAATCTGTATCTGGAACACTAATTACAGGAAAGGTAGGAAACAGGCTTAGAAATTTTTTTTTTCAGAAAAGTAGCAAAAACAGTAGTAAAAACAATTCACATGCAGTGCAAGCTGGCACACTTGAGTATGTAGCAATATTAGTCCACACACAGTTTGAGAACATGTAATTAAATTAAAAAGGACTAAAAGCAAGTACAGAAAGGGTTTATTAGGTAGAATGCAGTAAAGAGATGGGGCTGGGGGAGTGTCCTAGATCAAATCTACAGTGGGGCGGGCACTGCAAAAGCCGCCAAATTTAAACTACTACCAGAACACGGGGGGGGGGGTTTCAACAGAGATGTGAGGAATCAGAGTGCAAATTATAAAACCCAAAAAACATGCTGACAATACACTACACGTTGTACAGGGATAAAACCCATGTACTTCTACACTAGTGTCTCAAACCCAGGTGAACACCTTTAGAATGATGGCAGACACTCAGAGGTGATAGTGTCAGTGACACCTTTACAAAGGGAAGTCAAGAGCAAGAATTTGTTACAGCTACCTCAGGAAACACACAAAGCACAAGCTACTCGGCAGCAAATGTGCCATTAGATTGTAAAAGATAAGAGCAGTGCAATGGAGGGTCAGCAAGAAATGGTCAGAGTCCTTCAGGGTATGTGTGAGGATTTCCAGCACTACATGAAAATTGCAGAGATTAAAGATACTGCCATGATCACAGTGCTGCATAGTATGGTGGCACGCCATGTCTGTCTCCATTTGTACTTATCAGACTCAACTAAGAGTCTGTTTTGGAAGAGGAAGAGGATGGGATACTGTCCAGGCATTTGGGTGCAGATCACTTGATACTACAAGTGCTTCCCAAGAAAGTATTGCAATTAGTCAGGGGTAAAAATCACAATAGATTTCATCCAGGTCATGTCAGCTTTCATCTATGCCTAGCAGAACCTCTCATTTGAGGTCTTGGTTCTGGTCCAGCAGCACTGTCAGATCAGTGTCACTGGGATCACCTACATCAAGTAGTTTACTGCACTGGACCAACTCATCATCTCAATCTCATCTCAGCCCTTCTTCAAAATCACTTGCACCATCGCTAAGCCTGTCTTTAGGAGATGTGTATGACACACTTGACCTTGCTCTTCTGCACATCAAGTGAGACATTTCTTTTACTTACAATTTGACCTTCACAAACACAGCTTAATGTTTAAGTCAAATGGGAATAAGTTATTTAAAAATAAAAATGTGAGGGGAAGAATTAGGACACTTTGTAACTGTATCTATTTCATTCCTGTAATGATACTGCATAAAACCTCATTGAACTGTGGAAAGGCAGCTGCCTGTCATAACATAAGATTGCACTGATTAACACCATTAATGATATTGATATTTTTACAGCTGCCAGTTACATACAACTTAAAAGTAGTAATATACAAGTTTTCAGAGAAAGACTAATAAGAAAATTACAGATTAACATGAGTATCCAATAACAAAACTTTAACTGTACATATTAATTGAAAGAAGTAATGTTAGATATATGTTACTGATTTGAACATCTTAAAAGAACTAAGTAATGACACACTTACAGAGGAAATTAGCAGCTGATGTATGCTGTGAGTTGTCATTTTTACATGCTGTAGTCAAATTCTGATGTCAGTATGAGAAGCTTAGATTAGAGTATCAGCTCACAATGGCTAAAAACACACATTCAAATTAAACAAGCAGGGAATTTTTATATATAGTCAAGATTGCTTGTAATACTAGAATTGATAAGAAGAGTAACAACTTATGAATAATAGGCAAATGCACTAGGAATGAAATATTTGATATGTAAGATTAATAAAAGAAGAATATCAGTAAGTTAAGAAATGTGTACACATATTATAAGCTTTATTAGAGAGCTGATGATTAAATAACTCTTTGATGGGAGATTTTAGAAATACAAGACATATAGAATAAGGTAGAATACTATTCAGAAAATAAGAGTGAAAAATATATTTAAATAACAAACTGCTTTTAAGAATTGTGTCTATTACATGTACCTGCATTTGACAGAGATGTGAATGTACAAAACCCCATGTACTTTACATATAAAATCATATAAAATATCTGAAAATAATCTGAAAGCTGAAATTTAAAATATATATATATATATATATATATATATATATATATGTGTGTGTGTGTGTATGGAAATGTTATCATCTGCTTCTTTTAATAAAAACAGGAGAAGAACTGCTATACTTTGAAGAAATTCCACTGTAATGCCTACGGTCATAGAACCCATTAATGATCTCAAAAGAATGTATACATTTGTAATAATTAAATATAATGGCAAACTCTATATACCAGATATTTTAGTGGATCCCTGGAATAGGTGCAAGAGTGGCTAAAGATCAATTAAACTTACTATAAAGTCATTGGAAGAGTAGTTTAATTTTAGCAGCGGATTTTAACTGCATATCTAATATAGAAGATGCAAGTGAAGAGAAGAAAATTAAAATATTGACATCAAGTAAAGCACTAAATAGATGAATTAGCAATAATAATTTAGTTGAGTTACTAGTGAAAGCATAAGATAAGGCATTGTTCTTCACTCATTATTCTTATGTGTATGGGATGCAAATTAGAACTGATAGGATTTATGCCTCTATAGATTTACTTAACAAAGTGAATTATTTTAAAACTTGTCCTTGTCCTTTTCTGATCATAATATACTAAGTATTAATATAGTAATGGATATAAGGAAATTTCAGATTATTTATAGAATCCCTGTATATATGATAAAATTAAAAGAATTTAAGAGTTACCTTAAGGCACAAATCAAGAATTGTCTTTATTTTTGAATGATAATGGTTATGTAAGTAAAGTCGTACAATAGTTCTCCTTAAAATGTGTATTAAAGATAGAATGGAAAGATGGGTTAGTATTAAAATAAAAGAGTTGGAAAAACAGTTGTTAGAAATACAAGATAAAATACAAAGTGAGGTTTGAACTACAAATAAATTAGATAATACTGAAGTCATTAAAAATTAATAGCAGAATATCAGTTTTAACACATAAAGTGGAGACAGCTTTAGAAAAATAAAACTGCACAGTTATGTGATGGCTTCAAAAAATCTACATAGATTAGCTAATAGAAGTAAGATGTTAAGCAAAAGGGCACAAATCAGTAATAGCTGAAATCCTCACACTAGTAGGTTTACTTCAGATATAGAGGAAAGGCTTAATATTTTTTAAAACATTTCATGAGGATCTTAATTAATAAAGATAAAAATAATCCTGATAATTACAAAATTGACCATTATTTAAAGAAAAATGTAACTAATAAACTTAATGACCAACAAATATCTCTGTTGAATAAGTCTATTATCCTGATATAAGTTAAAGAAACTAAAAAAGGGAAAATTGTAATGCTCCAGGGTTAGATTGTTTAAGAATGGAATTATATAATCTGCTTCCATTAAATATTTTAGAATTATTGAGTGATGTTTTCAGGATAATTAACAGTGACAATATAATTCCTTCATCGTGGAAATTTTCTGTAATCTCACCTATACTTAAACAAGGAAAGGATAATAAGTTCATTTCCTCCTATAGACCTATTTCATTATTAAATGTAGACTATAAAATATTTACTTCCAATTTCTTTACAAGATTAAGACATATAGTAGATACATGAATTAATAGAGATCAGACAGGATTTATAGTCAGTAGATTAATGTATAATAATAAAAAAGGGTAGTAACTATCTTGGATTTAGCAAAAAGACTGAACAAGAAATTGGCCCTGATTCGCATAGAAATTGAGAGAGAGAGAAAGAGCTTCTGATTCTTTAGATTAGAACTGCTTGTTTAAAACTTTACAAACATTGGCATTTCCAGATCAGTTTATTTGCATATTAAAGAACCTGTATAGAGACTCTAAAGCATATGTTAAAATTGGATCTTACATTTCTCAAGAATTCACTTTAATCAAAGGCACAAAGCAAATGGTGTCCCTTGCCCCCTTTACTATTTGCATTAGTAAATGAACCTAGCTAACAGTATAAGAAGTAATGAAAAAAATGATGGATTGTCAATTAACAGAGATTATCAAACTAAAATACAGCTTTTTGCAAATGATATTGTACTAACTATAGGAAATTTTAATTATTCAGTTGAGGAAATTAAAATATTTCAAGAAGTATTGATTATGAAATTTAATAATAATAAAACTGAAACATTAGTGTTAAATCAGTTACTAGATATCAAGCTTAAAGATAAATATAAACTTAATTGGGAAGGACAAGAACTAAAATATTTAGGAATAAAAACCTATCAAATTGTGAGTAAGATTGTTAATAATAATTTTGAAAACATATTTGAAGAAGTGTAATAAATGTTTTTTTTTTTTACTTTTGAAGATAGGTTATTAAAATGATTATATTACCCAAGATTATATATATTGCATTCAATAGCTTTAATGCCTGCCAAAGAACTTTTAAAGAAAATGAAAAAAAATGTAACCTCATTTTTATGATACCTTAAACAGCCAAGAATTGCTTATAGGAATCATATAAAATAATGGAAGTATTGTGGGATTAGCTTCCCAGATGTAGAATCTTATTCTGTGATTGTAAGTTTTAACTCTATTATACTCTTGGTAGACTCAACTTGCACTAGTCAATGGAAAACCATCCGGGAGAAGATTATATTAAATTCGTATAAGTTTATAAAATATAATAAATTAGAAATATGTAATAATCCTTTCATCTGGTTAATAAAATTTACCTTAGAAGGAAATTCATTTCAATTGTTATACTCTACCAATATGAAATCAGTTCTTAAAACAATTGAGAAATATGTTTTTAAATGTTTTAATATCAAAATGGAAATATTTGTGCTTTCCCATTGCACACATCTCTAGATTTAAGGAAACTCAGAACAATGTTAAAATGAACTTACTAAAAAGGAATGGATTAGTATTGTAGTCTGACTGCTTTGAAAAAGGAAAAGCTAAGTCCCCAGAATATTTAATGAAAACACATAAATTGGATGATTCTGCTAACCAGTTAATATTATCCATCAGTAAGAAATTAAATGAATTTGAGGATAATATGAATGATAAGGAACAGAACATTATTCCCCCATTAAATGAATCTATGAATGTTATTATTGAAGGTAGACTGACCTACAAATGAAGCTTGTCCAAGTTTTATATGAGTTAATTGTAAGTAATAATAATAATTTTGATGCAAAAATCTGGGAACTTTTAGATAGTAGTGGATTAAATTACTAAATAGATGGTAAAACTTTGTTTAGTAAAATGATTTCTTCAGTTTGTTGGAAGTATAGTAGAGATGCAAAAACTAATTGGATACACATTTTTATGGATTGTAAAAAATGAAATGTATATTGAGAAGAGATAAGTATGTGGTTATGATCTGATAATTGTTCTTTAACTAGATCAGTAATATTAATGAATGTTCCATTTCCTGTATCTATAAAAGCCAAAAAGCAAAAAAAGTGTTTTGGGCTCTCTTGGCAGTTGCTAAAAAAGTTATTACAAAAAATTGGAAATCAAACTCAATTCCTATGTTCAATGAATTTTTAAATTTAACAGCAATACTGTGTAAAATTGATAAAAATGACCAGAATAAAATCTGTAAAAAATGCTAAGAATTTTAGTGTTTAGGATAACCTTGAAATGTTGCTATTGAAATATGAACACTCTTAATGTGTTAATTGTATAAGATCACCTTGATGATTCAGTGTATTCCTGTCATTGTATTACAATATGTGATGTATTTCTTCCTGTGTATATATTGTAAATATGTTAAATTAATAACATTTTCTTTAAAAAATGAGTATCCTGCCATGTAAGCAAACACTGCTGCCACTTCACCCTCATCAGTGCGCAAATCAAGTTTTTTTAGGCTCTGAGGCCACAAATGATTATGTATGGCAAAATAAAATTATTTGTTGTGCAGTACCTCAAAAGACAACATACTTTAAACTGAAAAAATATTGAATAATAAAACAATGTCATATGTTTTCATTTAAATGCAAGACATGAGCTCATGTTAAATTCTGAATTAACTCTAAATGAACCACTTTAGGAAATTAATAGCAGGATCTCACCCCCCAATATGTTAGTAACTCTGCAGGAAGTGACAGTGCAATACAATGTTAGGCACAAACAGTTAAAAATGCAATCATTACTTATATGATGCCTTATGACATCACTGTGAGTGAGCACTCATACATGACTTTTACAAACAATAATATGAGTAACTGTTCTGAAATAAAGAAAAAGTAAAAATTATTTAAAGATGAGAAGGAATGTCAGATGAACAGTGACAGTAGACCATGTACCATAAAGCATAGCCCACAGATATGTGCTGTGTTTTTACAAGAAAGGAAGTATTAACCTTAATGTTATGTTAGATAGTTCAGGACTAGATGCTGCCTCCTTACCTGCACAGCTGTATGCATGAGCTTGCTGGTGAGCAGCACTGGGTGCAAGTGGTTTTGCCTCAGCCAAGACAAGCAGCAGGAACATTTCATTATAAACTGCAAATTGATGAGAGAAAGCTATATTAACATATACTGTTTTACATCGTTTCTTGTTTGCATCTCACTATGACTTAATTTGCTTAGGCTTATTCATGGCCATCACACAACTTTGTTATGTTCATTTACTAAAAGCGTGGATAGTTTTAACATGTTCGAATAATGACTATAAATGCCACCCTAAGATTTTGCTACTGTTCAAAGTAAATAATATTTTTTCTGTTGTACTTAAAATGGTCTGGTTACTTTGGAAACAAGCAACAAGCTGCTGAAGAAGTCTTAATTGTAAGTCACAGCGTTATGGTTGTGGAATTTCATGAACTGAGGCTGAAAACTTCAATGAATATTTACAACATAGCAATGTAAAATGCATTAAAATTAACCCATGCTGTTGGCTTCCTACATCTTCCATGACACCTCAGTCTTTAGACACCAAATAGATGAGCTATAAAACAAAGCCAAAAGATGCAACATGTCAATCCATGGAGTCCTTAAGGGTGCCCTGTGCTATTTGATGCTCAACTGCACCCATAGGTGTTTATGACTGTGACGCCCCTGCACTAGCCCAGTAATCAAGGAGCCTCAATCCTCACCACTGGCAACAGTGGGGATGTACACACTGGGAGAATGCCAAGTATAGACACAGTAAAGTGCAATTTCCCTTAAGAGCACACAGAGATCACAGTCAGTCTGGGGCTGGATTCTCCCTCTTTCTCCATATCCCCAATAAGACTCCCCACTGTCACAGCTAGTTGAATCCTTAGCCAGGGTTCCAAGCCAAGTCCTACCAACACTATCTCTGTCCAACCAGTGCTTTGTGTCCCTGCCCAAGTAGCTGACACACACACACACACACACACACACACACACACACACACACACACACACAATTGGAGATTTGATTTATGCACAAACACACAGCTTAGAAAGGCTGGCACAGGTTTACTAGCTATGCCCCCTTCTACCCAGACTGTAAGGTAATCACTGCCACCAGAACCCCTTATCAGCTACTTAAAGGCCCTTAACAAAGGGTGTCCAATCCTACTGTGTGATGTTACCATTAATCCAAATAGTAGTCTGACCAAGGGTAAGGCAATTTAGGAGTGGTCTGTACCTGTGTCACCAAATAGATATGCAAGTACACTAAGAGCTTAAATATCTTTAAACAGACCAGCCACAATTAAAAGGTTTAATTATATTTAATAATACATAATAAAAGAACAAGATAATACTAAGTAAATAATCATTTACATCAGAGTTCAAAATTACAGGAAATATTTAAAACAACATTGCAGGGCAGTCTCCAATAAATTAAAAAAAAAAAACATCTAAGCTATACTTATATATTCCTGTCTGAATCTAAAAGAGTTACTATGCCCTCGAAACTTACTTGCAGCAAGGCAAGTGCAGAGGTGGTGATGAGTGGATGTTCTTGTTAGGTCAAAGACAAAATACAAAATGCATGGTCCCTCTCTGACAGAGTTCCAAAATTAATATCAAACATCACTGCTGGGTTAGCTTGGATGACATCACTTTTTGTCACCTGACTTCAGTTCCCAAGCTAAACCCCCTTTGTCAGAAAGTAACAGAATTTTAGCATCACCCTGTGAAAAATCCATATCTCTCAGATGTTTGCAGTTCCTGGAAGTCATAAAACAATAAAACACTTCTACATCCTAAACCTAGTAATTACTTCTCTTTCAAGACAATACAAAAAAACTTCTAGCTCTAGACATTGTGTCTGCTACTGTACTGAATCTGAGAGATTATGAAACAATTTAATTTCAACTATTTTCTCTGAATTTTTTAAGTTAACCTCCTGTTTTCCAGTTTGCATTAAACATATACATCTAAACAGCCACAGTAGTGCAGGTACATTCCTGTTCTCTTCCAATAGGGCATGCTGTGGTTACATTTTAGCTCAGTACTTTGCACACACTTCTGTAAAAATTATATCAATATTCACAAATTACATAGAATTATTTACAAAATTCCTGACAGCTGGACTGGCAGTGTGACAATGGCTACTATGACTTGGTCTCTTATATCATGTTTAAAAACTGCAACCCTTGAATCCATATGAATCCAAAGAAGAAACCTTGCTCAGGTATGGTGGAATATTTAACAAATTGAAAAGCAAAGTGATGAAATAAAAAGTGTAATAAAGGATTTGCACAAATACCATTAACATCAAACCTCAGCAGCTGGTTATGCAATGAAGTACTTCAGAAAAAATTAAAACACTCAGATTTTGGAATAGCACCTGTGTGGTTGTACACTAGTAGAGTTGCTTATTTATGCCTCCTATGAAAAGGATGATCAGTTACCACTAGTGCTTCTCCATGACATTAGGTGCCTGTTGTTACTCCTAATTCCCTGACTTAATCTGATACTTTTTCCCATTGTTTGAGGGGAGATGCAGGCATCCCAGGGCAACACTATGATCACAGCCATATAGATTATTTTATGCCCACACATTTCCCATTCCCAGATCCAAGTACTGACATAAGATCATTTAGAAAGACAATGTCTGTCAGTGCAGGCTTCAGTATTTGTAAGCATAGGTTGCACACCCCCAGTATCACCACTGTGGCTGCCATGTTATGTTTTTAGATGCCTCCACTCCCTCCAGGATAGGTAAGCCAGTAAAACACAACTACATTTCCTCAGGTGCCATTCTCAGAAATCAAAATCAGGTTGCTTGGGTCACAGTCATCATCTCGCGCTGCTGGCATGCTGACATTCATGATATATATATATATATATATATATATATATATATATATATATATATATATATATATATATATATCAGCATAAATCAAGGCCTTTGCAGGCTAATTGTGATTGGTTTCTTGTTATAGGTTTGCTGATTCGTTAGTAGAAAAACCTAGCATAAGATTCATTTAGCACTTAGACCATGTGAAGGAGGGTCATACAGAAGCCATTCTGCAGGGAGAGATGACTGTATTATTGAGAGAAATGAAAAGAAATCATTATTAATATCTGGGGTCAAAGCATATGCTACTTCAATTACTGATTTGTTGATTTGTGATTAGAATGGCATTCCTCCCAAGGTGTGGAGTCTTTTGTTTTGAGAGGAATAATTTTAAAATACAGTCTACAAGCACAAGGCATTTCAAGTCAGCACGGGACCCTGCTCTTTTTTAGAATAGTATATTTTTATGAAACAGGAGTTACTAAGTGTTTTCGATGATTCTTGTGCCGCATTGAAAACTATGCAGTGATTACAGTGTGACCATATAAGACTGAATGAAGGAACATTTCTCTTTATTACCCAATGTTGCAGTATGTTTGGAAATGTGGGGATGTAAAACTGCAGAGACTTTTCCTTCTGTAAAAATATTGATTTCAAGTTTTTTTTTTTTTTGCTTGAGTTTATGCTGTACAGAATCAGCATTTTTCAGTGGAACTATTTCTGGAAAAAAAACAGTGAGTCATTGTTTAGCTAAACACCCTTCAGGTCATAGAGGAAAGCACTGACAGCAGTCAAAACTGAGCTAAAGGTATCAGTTTTGTGCTATGATGTTTTCGGGTCTATATTATATGAACGAATGTTCATAATATGATATCGAATGCTCTAAAGAGCGAAAATGCCAGACCTCATACTCGTTATTGTGGGCGGGCTGTGCTCCCCACACCCCCCACTATATATATATATATATATATATATATATATATATATATATATATATATATATATATATATATACCAACTCCGAGATCACACTACAGTGAGGAAAGGGCAAATATTCCAACCTTCACTGTATTGCGATCCCACAAGAATCACTATGAGGTCCGGCATTTTTGCTCTTGAGTGTTCGAAATTATAAACAATCATTCATATTATATAGACCAAATGTTTTCCTAATCATTAACATTAAAAGATTTACTGCTGTCTGCCTAAGATTTGGCTAGAAATAGTACTGTCTAGAGCCATGCAAATTACTTACAGCAAGACGTAAAATAAAATAAAAATAGAACTGTGAGCATCCAAATGGAAATTAATATGGAGTCAGTGGCAGGTTCTGGTATCCACGAGTCAGTTTCTCAGTGCTAATTATCACAGCATAGTGCAAGCAAGTGGCAGGCAGACCAACAATCTTCCCCAGTACAATGTCTCCAAGACCTGGTCCTGTGTTTCTTCATCTTGATGCTTCACAAAGAAAAAAAAACACCCCCTGCAGCTGTCTACAGTTTTAGTTTATTATATACTACATTTTAAAAATAAGCATAGGCATTCCCCACCTTGACTAACCTGACTAAACATGACTGAAGGGATTATTATAATATGTGTTTACCTACCAACAGAAGCTAATAAGATGCAAGAAGGCAAAAGCAGAAACAGAAAAAATAGTAAGTGTGAGAAGAAATAGTGCAGAGAGATAAAACACTAGCAAAGGTTAAACTACTTTCAGGAACCTGTTACAAAATTTCCCATCTGTTAATACAAGAAGTTAAAAGTACTTCAGCTAAAGGTATCATTCTTCACATCCTTTGATATGGCTTGCTTTTTATTTCAACTGAGTCTTTACTAAATTGTTGGCATGTATAGGTGGCACTAAATAAAATTTGTCACTCTTATGGCTCAGTCTTTCAGGTGAGAACATCACTGAATTGCTTTCTGTCAGTATTTTCTCTTCAGCCACTTTGATAACAGCATCATATTACAGAAATATATTGTGGCCCATTTCACATACCTTAAATAAATATGTTTTCTATTATTTGAGTAAACTCACTAAACACAGTTGCCTTTTTTTCAGTTGTCACCTGGGAGCATTTGCTTACATGACTTACTCAGAAACACACAGTATTGGAATGCGCACTGAAGGATGTAACCCAGGACTACAGGATAAATGTCTTCTACATTTTCAGAGTATTCCCTGGTATCTAATGCCTCCCCATCACTGTTAGGTTTAAGTGCTGTTAAGATACAAGAGAACAGTGTAATCCTGGGGTGTAGTGCCCCCCCATAACCATAAGGTTTAAGTGGCATTAAGATACAATGATCTAATGTTATCCCTGGTGGCTAGTGTTGCCCCTCTAACCCAATGTTGCAGGCTTTGCCAATTAATCTAGAGGTATGTGGAAGTATGACAGCCACCTCAACCCCCCCCCCCACATGCGCGCGCACACACACACACACACACACACACACACATACAAATCTAACCGACCTCCTACCTAACCCCCCTCCTGTGACCTCCCAGGCATTCACACTCATACACACCCACACATATACACTCATATGTGCATCCTCTCATATACATACATGTGTTCACATACACCCCTATTCACCACCTGACCACTAATCTTCCTGATACTTACCTATACCGAGATGAATAAATGTGGCCTTTTGGCAATGCTCATTACCACATGTAGCCAAGAGTGGCCATGCTAATATATGCAGCTGAGTCATTCTGTAACTCTCTCATCTGTATAACTGCCTTACTGTAGGCAGTTTTGGGGGAGAGCACATAGCTAATAAGCATATGCCTCTCCTCAGGATCCCTCATTAGTATCAAGCATAGCTCCAGAGACAACCCACTGCGGTGCTGTATGTCTTCATATAAAAGCGCTGTGGTAGGTCTGTCTCTGAATTTAAAAAAGTTACTGGGAGGTGTACACCTTGTTGTAATTTTTCTGAATTTGGCCTTAAGTCGAACATATATGTCTCCATTTTGTGTTACTTGTATTGCAGTATCATACTGCTGCTGTTTAAGATGTTATTCCTCTTTTAAAATCAGTTCTGAATGCAACTTGTTCATTCTTTGGCTTCTGAGTGTTGATACTTTCCAGAACTTATTTTCAAATGTAAACCCAGCATAAAGCGCATTCACTTCCTTTTTATTCAGATTTTTTAGTTAACTCGTCTGATCAAATACGTTGATATTTTGCTCCAAACTTGCAGCCTTTGAGTAAGAAAACTATAATGGCTTTTTATCATAGCAGTCAAGTAATATCCAGCATTAGTTAAAGTGCGTCACGTTACCTCCTACTATGGTATTCAACAAGATCACATATTCATTATTCTGTATTACAGCAGAGGACAACAGCAGAGAAAACTATGAATTTAATGCAATAGTCTCTTAATGTGGTAAACTAAGCTTATTTATACAGAAAAATAGCTGTTGTCATCCCTCCATACCAAAATGACTCTAATATGAAATAAGGATTAATGGGCAAAAAAATTAATTGGAAAACAAAATTATTGTCTAGAATTTGGCATAGAGGATTAAAGCTATGAGCAGTTATACAATGTTTGATTTCCACATCCTTCATTTGCCTAGTGTGTGAGATTGAGCACGTCACTTAACCAGGCAGGGCACTGTGGCAGTTGGGTATTTGGGATAGACTCTTTAGTGGTCTCCTAGACTGCATGCTTAGTAGCAACTTCATGTGAATCTGTTATGAAATGGGTAAGCACAATCTTCCTGGATGTTTTACTGCACCACCCCAACTTTACTAGTTTCAATATTTCATAACAAATCATCGAAATCTGTCACCAGTGATCCAACTTACCTTCTCAGATAGACTGAAAATAGTTTTGTTTGCCTTTTTTGTCTCTTCATTTATTCCTGAGCTTTAGACCTCTACTCAGTAAGAGGCAGCAGAAACAACAGAATCAAATCATAGTTTTTAACAAAAAGCTATTTGAGATTCTTGCTTTTTCAGGAATGCCTCAGAAAGTTTACTAAAAGTTTAAAGGTATACTATATAAAAGTAGACATAGCTTTGTCTGGAAGACTGGACCTGATCTAGGCCTTTGTCACTATTTCCTCACTGACAGACTTGTAAATCCAGTTATAAATCCATATGTTGCATGATAGATAGCTAATTGGTTGTTAGACAGAAACCATGCAGTTTTAGTCATAGCTGCCACATCTAAAAGCCAAAAAATTTGCAAAATAAACCACATGTTCATTGACGGGTTATCTCCTAAATAGCATCTATTTCTCAGACCTTCAGTCCAACACTCACGGCCTATGGTTATCTAAGTTTGTGAATAACTGTAAATTGGAAGTTGTTAGTCATTTATTTTTTGGTTCATGACTGCTTCAGCATGAGATACACTATATTAACAACTGGTACAAGGACGAACAACAGCCTCAAACTAAATGTGAACAAAATGTTGAACAGATCATTTTAACAACAACAAAAACAAAAAATTCCACATGAGACAATAAGGGAGATACATCCCCCCATTCCAGTTTTATTATGGTAAACTTCGGTGATCTTGTTAATATTTCCTTAACGTTTTACCATCATTATCACCATTATTGTCACGGGCTCAATGTGTCATGTCAACTGTCACAATCTTTATTTTTCTTTTTACCATTATGTTTCTGTAATCAGTGAGAAACCCTTCCTTCTGGTTCCATTGATTTCCAAAGGCATCTCCTCTATATCCAGAGAAGTCTCAGTTCTCCATTCCTAATCACTTATCAGTCCCATTATTGAATATAATATCCATCTTGGCATGTATTAGTCAAAAGGTATCGAATTGAGAGACCTCAGACATTCCTAACTAAATAAATCTATAGTATGAAGACCAGCAGTTATCAGAATGGACTGGTAGCTCTCTCCATCTTTTCTGTCTTTTACAGATTTCTCCATTCTGATCTGCATCTTTTGAGATATAGAAGGCCTGACCCTCCTTCACCCCTTACTCCTCCAAAAACTGGTTCCTCAAATACCCAGTTAAAGGACTTAAACCTTCATCAATAAATAAATAAGACATGTTATAATAGCTTCATATCCCAGTGTGTCCACCACTTCTAGAGCAAACTCCACTACATGTTAACCAAAGTAGCACTCCTGCTTCCTTCAAGACAGATCTCAGTAATTAGACGGACAGCCTCAAAATCTCCCTGTTCTAACCTGTGTTGCCCTCTTTGAGGCTCAAGAAAACATCTGAATTTGATTTATTAGATTGGATGGAATGGGTGAAGAAGAGTGACAGGAGTGATTTGTGACAGACAAGTACCAGTAAGAGTGAAAGGGAAGGTCTACAAGAGGGTAGTGAGACAGGCTATGTTATATGGGTTGGAGACACTGGCATTGACAAAAAGGCAGGAGTCAGAGCTTGACATGGCAGAGCTGAAGATGTTAAGATTTGCACTGGGTGTGACGAGGATGGACAGGATTAGGAATAAGTATATTAGAGGGTCAGTCCAGGTTGGAAGGTTTGGAGACAAAGCCAGAGAGGCAAGATTACATTGGTTTGGACATGTGCTGAGGAGGGATGCAGAGTATATTGGGAAAAAGATGCTAAGGATGAAGCTGCCAGGTAACAGGAAAAGAGGGAGGCCTAAGATAAGGTTTATGGATGTGGTGAGAGAGGACATGCAGGTGGTTGGTGTGACAGAGCAAGATGCAGAAGACAGGAAGAAATAGAAACAGTTGATTTGCTGTGGTGACCCCTAATGGGAGCAGCCAAAAGAAGAAGATAGACTGTTAATGGGGTGTATGATCCTGTGAACCAAAAGGATAGGATGGTAATGCCTGCTAGTCTGAAAATGACAACAGGCACAATACAACAGTTCTTAATCTGCAACCGACACCTCCTCACCCAAACTATGGCCCACAGCATAACATGCACCCAGTAAAAGGCAAATGCTGAAATGAGCTCCTTATGCAGATCAGTTAAAATAGAAAACATTGTGCAATGTTCAGGTAAGCATCTCTCACTCTCGACTCACCAACTCTGATTTCTTCCATTCCTACACTTCTCAGTGAGTCATCCTTTGTCAGTCAGATGTCACCCCCTCCATGCTTTGAGCCTTTAATCCCATGTAGCATAAATAATTCAGCACACAAGAATGCCTTTCTCAAATCAGTATAGTTACAGTAAGAGCAGTGCTTTTGTTTGTGTTCTAGCATTACAAACCTGACGCAAGGAAGGCCCCAGCATAATTCCCAGTTCTTAGGTTTGTTTCCTGTTTATTACTTCCTCCTTGATCTTGATTCTCATTTTTCCTTCAGCTTCTGCTTGCCCTTCAGCCTCTGCTTGCCTGGCTCGCATTTAAAGACAGACTATGTTGGCCAAGTGCCTCCTGACCAATGTTAACTTGTTTTTTTTATGATTCTGTTTTTCTAACTCTGTAGTCTCCATCATATGTTAGTTTTATTTACTATCTTAACTGGCAATGTACCATGAGTAGAAAGATTTTATAGATTCTGTGCCAAATCTTCATTCTTTCAGAGCTTTTTAAAAGCTGAACTTAGCAAGAGCTTTACACAGAGGATGTAACAAGGTGAAAATAGTAATCAGATTCAAGAATGCATGTGGCAGAAAGCTATGGTTTAACTAGAATTACAGAAATGTGCAGGCCAACTGATCCAAGCAAATGCATTAAATGCTGTAGAAATAAGTATATTCTCTAAATCAGAAGGTGCCTGTTATTCATATATTGCAAACTTAATAAAAAGTACCTGTAAACTATAACATCATTTCACTGTACCAAAATACATGACAAAATGACAAGTTTAAACAAGTTCAAATTAATAGCAACTTAGGTTTTCTAAAAGCATGAAGTTTTAAAAAGCTTTTTAATGATTTACACAAACTCTTCATAAGGTAGAATCTCTAGTGGTTCATTCACCTCTAATAATAAGAAAGCTCTCTGGAATAAATAATTTCTGTGGTTCTCACTATAACTATTTATATAATGACTGCTTATAATTTGTATTAGACCAAGAAAGCTAGTTTAGCCATACTAATTTTCACTTGCCAAGAAAAATACTAAGTTTTATTTCTTATGAGACTGCAAGTAACCTTACCCACTTCATCATCATAGATATACCCTGACCCACAGCACTCGCCTTATCCCAGGAGAACCTAGTCACAGAGTTTTATAGTAGCAACTACTGACCACACCTCTCAACCTCTTAGAGCAAAAAATCTGGACAAAACCTAAAACGATGGGGGGACAAATAGGGACAGATTTTAAATATTACTCTTACAAACTTAGAAAGAAAGAATAACAGGTTTTGCATTAGCATGAATTTTAGGAGGGATGTGGAGTCTTAAACTCAAATGTTTGTCATTATTTAATGACTTCAATCCTCAGCTATTTGCCAGAAAGGTACAGATTTTAGGAGGAGCACACCAAAAATATGAGGCAAATATCTGGGCATTCTGCGAAAATCTGTGCAGTTGAGAGGTATGCTACTGACCACCCCCACTCATCCTCTCCCTGGTGAACCTAGTTTTACATTAGCATCCACAGACCCTGCCCCACTCCCAGAGAGTCAAAATCAAAGAGTATTACCATGGCATCCTCTTACAGTCAAAGAGTATTACTGTGACATCCTCTGACAAGTAGTTTTTTTTATAATAAAGGTAATTAGCAAATTAGAGGTATGGCCATGGGCCATGCATGGCACCTTCCTGCATGTATCAGGTCATGTGTTGGCGAGAACAATTTTTTTATTATTATTAAAAACAAATTGTTTTCAAATGTGGCTTTTTACAAAAGATACATTGATGATTTTTTTTTGTGCAGGCACTAGAAATCATTTTGATGTGTTTTTAAATCCTTTAAGATTTTAACTAATTTTCTCTGTTTTACTTTCTCAGATATCAGTGATAAAATACGTTTTTTGGATGTATTTATTACTATGGATGTTTTCACAGTAGCATTTACAGAAAGGGCACCTTTGTTAACAACTACTTGGATTACAGTAGCCAGCATCCTAAATTTATGAAGTGGAATGTGATACATGGACAGTTTATTAGCTTAAGTAACTTGATTAGTAATGATTCCAATTTTATTACTGAGGTGAATGTCTTTAAAAAATGTTTTGTCGATAGGGGTTATATTAGTTCTAAACTTGATAATATCATTGATGAAATTTTAAAAAAAAGAAGGGATATGTTTCAACCTATCTTAATTTGTAGTTATACTGTGAAAGTTAAAGCTTTAGAAGATACAGGTTTTACTGGATTATTTCCAATTCCCATCATGGATATGGTTGATGTTAGACACATTGTAGAAAACAAGTGGAAAACAGTAACTGGTAATAAATTGTACAATCCTTCATATAGTCACTACATCCAGCCCTGATATTGCAAGAGCTCTGCTACCAGGTCCAACTTCGACTTGTTTTCACTAACAGTTTTGTCATTGTACAATGTTAGTAAATCTAACACGAAGAACCTCACTGTCTATTAACTTTAATTAGTAAAATGCATGCCTACCGTCTACTAGAAAGTGACTGTGAAATAGTCCTTGCACTCTAAGGACCACTTACTGAGTTGGCCACTGTCATTTCTCTTCACCAATAGATTACACTATATATGCCAGTTACTTAGTCTCTTTAGCTGCCAGGTTTCGACATTCAGAAAATGAAAGAAAACCTGTTCTACTTTGTGTCTCTTTGTTAATGGCATTGTACTGCCTATAAACTGATTACGCTTCAGTATAATTTGACCTGAGGGTGTGAGACATCCAGCCTAATCCTGGGCCCACCTATCACAATGAACATTAAGACAGTTCTCTTCCACACACTACTCTAACTCCATAGTGGTCAAACTCCAGCCCTGGTAATCTAACCTTTGCTGTCATAAATGTTAGAAGCATAAGAAATAATATATACCTGGTTCACCCAACACAAGCCTGATGTTTTCACTATAACTGAAACGTGGCTTAAATCCAGCATAAATGACTCTGAAATTTTACCTCCAAGCTATATCATCCATAATGACTATATAAGGAGGAAAAGTGGTGGTATTGCTTTAATATTTTCCAACAACTACCACATTTCTCCTTCAAGTCAGCACAGTTTTTTTTTTTTTAACAAAAAACATCTTTATTAAACTACGTATGACACAGGCAATCATATGAAAATGAAAGCAAACCATACTGACATAATTTTAGTTGCAAACATTATACATCACTTACGATCAATTCAATTATTGTCAGTCAAACATTACATAATTCATTTAAATCCTGCCTCCTTTTAAAACTCATTCCTTCTTTGCATGTATTGTTCCCACAATTCCCATTTTTTCTATGTGATTTGCTCCTACCCTTTTCTAAAGATCCCAGTTCCAGTTGTTTTATCTCTGTTACTACATTCACTACTTCTAGTAAAGTTGGTTTAGACTTTGATTTCCACTTCCTAGTAATTGCCTTTTTGCTAGCCACTATAGTTAGACTCAGCAAAGTCTCACTATGTCTATGCAATTCCGATTCTGTATCATAGCTCATAAAATTATTTCCTTAGTTACATCAATTTGCTCACCCAGTATCTCTGACAGAGAAGTCTGTTTAGAATCTTTAAGGTCTTCCAACTCATTACACTCCCAGAAAATAGGTTCCCATTTAACTCTTTCTTCCTTATCACAACTCCAACATTTGTCTTATTACTCTCCTGAAAATTAACAATTATAAACAATATGTACTGCTGTCCTTTACATCCCTCTTGGTGACAATACAGCTGCACTGGGAGATATCCTACACTGGATATCCATAACTATTCCACAAGAAAAAATACAAGTAGATTATGTCAATATCAGTTTGTTGGACATAACCTCTAACTCCCTTCATCTAACATGAACTTATATTGTTTCTTACAACTAATTAATAGCCCCACACATCAAATTCCCTATTAGACTGGATCCTAGTATCAGACCCTACCAAATACACCATCTACAGGTACAATGCAAAATTGTCTCAGTGATCATCTCTCAGTCTATACATCTAGACATCTCTCACATCGACTTAAACATGCAACCTTTCAAGTTTAACCCAGATTGTTCATTACTACACTATCACCCATTAACTAGAACTTCCTAAAAGTCCTCCCATTAGATGATGCTGTAAATGAATTCAATACAACGTTCCAGAACATCCTAAATAGTCAGCATCTCTTAGAAGGAAGAGAGTAAAACAAATGATGCAATGTGGCTATCCAAAAAGAGTAGAATGCTAATGCAGGATAGAGAAAAAGCATGGAAAGAATGGCAAAAATATGAAACGCCACAATATATTGAAAACCTTATAATACTTCACAATCATACTAAAAAGCAAATAAATGAAGATAAAAAACAATATTATCATAACTTTCAGAATAATAATAAATACAACTATAAAACATCTGGACAAGCCATTAAAGAAATCTTATATCCTGGCCAAAAATTCAATCTGAACCCTCCTCCCACTAACTCACCACTCAAAACTGCAATCCAGTTCAACTCTTATTTCATAGATAGCATTCCATTTCTAACCAAGGATTCCCCTAGAATCTAATCCCAACTCTGCCCAACAGTCACATATTATGACATCTATTTTCACCTTCAAATCTGTGCCCACATCCTATATAAAACTACTCTTAAACAAACTCAAACCATGTTCCACTTTAGCTGATGACCTTCCAAGCAAGTACCTTAAAATAGCAGGCAATAGCATTGCATATCCTGTCTCAATCATTATAAATATGTCAGTCCAGGAATATCCTGTATTACCTCCCTTTGCACAAAGGAAGAAATTCAACAGACCTTACTAACTTTAGACCTATAGCAATCTTATTCCCCCTCTCCAAAATACTTGAAAATATATTTAAAAACAATTTCTAAACTATCTCTTGCAATAAGAACTCTTATCAATACACAACTTGTCTTCCCTCCTTCCCACAATATTAACACTGCACTTCTAACCTATATAGATGCTGTCAATAAAGTTACAGATAATGGTAAACTAGTCTCCTCCTTATTTCTAGACTTGTCTAAAGCCTTCAATATAGTTTTTCACAGCAAACCAATACTTCAAATGTTCTCACTAGGTCTATCTCAGTGCACCCTTCTGTGGTTCTAAAGCTACCTGTCTGATAGGTACCACTCAGTAAAATGGCACACCACCCTCTTTTCTTACCTCCCAGTCAATACCTGTGTACCACAAGGATCTAGCCTCAGTCCTTTCTTCTTTAATATTCTCACCAAAACCCTCCACACATCCACACAACAAGCCTCCCAAAAGCAGTATGCAGATAACTCCACACTCATTTGCATATCTGACAACATGGCACACCTCCAAAAAATTACTCAGGAAGCTTTAACAGCACTGAAACATGGCTTTGTAACTCACAACACATGCTCAACCCCCTCAAAAAATACACTACTATTTTATTTCCCCCAAATCCCTCTCTCATGAAAAAAATTAAAGACCTTTATCTTAAAAATATAACCACTGAAGTCACTTCCCATAGCAAATTATTAGGGATGATTATGGATAATAATTTTAAATTTGACCTGCGTAAACAAAATTGCATAAAAAAACACATCAAAAACTAGGAATGTTTTATAGAACCAAAACCTTTCTCACCTTCTTCTTCTCTTTCGGTGGTTCCCGTTAGGGGTCACCACAGTGGATCATCTGTTTCCATTTCTTCCTGTCCTCTGCATATTGCTCAGTCACACCAACCACCTGCATGTCCTCTCTCATCACATCCATAAACCTTATCTTAGGCCTTCCTCTTTTCCTCTTACCTGGCAGCTCCATCCTTAGCATCCTTTTCCCAATATACCCATCATCCCTCCTCAGCATATGTCCAAACCAATGCAATCTCGCCTCTCTGACTTTGTCTCCAAGCCATCCAACCTCAGCTGACCCTCTAATATACTAATTCCTAATCCTGTCCATCCTTGTCACACCCAGTGCAAATCTTAACATCTTTAAATCTGCAACTTCCAGCTCTGACTCCCAGCCACTGAGGATGCATAAGTCAGTGCATTTCTTCGTGCCAGTCCCAAGCCCGGATAAATGGGGAGGGTTACGTCAGGAAGGGCATCCGGTGTAAAACCTCTGCCGAATAACATATGCAGACAACAATACGGAAAATCTTTCTAACCAACACAATGAAAGCTACACTTGCCATTACTTATCTCCTCCCCACACTTCTTTATGGTGCTTCCATCCTTACTAACCTCCAGGTATGACAAAAATCAAAATTTGAACAATACAACAAAGTTGCTAAATTTAATACTGTAACAAAGTTGCTAAATTTGTAGCAAATACCCCTCTCAGAACCTGCCACTGCACTAAAAATCCTAAATTAGTGAAAACTACCCCATTAACTAAAATATACACAGCTTCTTACCACCTATAAAATTATCCAGCATCCATCTACCTGCCCAGCTCAAAATACCATTTTACACAACTATGTTCCCAGTCAGTCATTACAATCAAATGACCAAAAATCCTATATATCCATAAAACTATTAAATCGACTGGGCATTTTCTGTACTTATACCATACTCCTTACCTATATTCATCAAGTCAATACCCCCCAATCTTTCAAAACCATTCTGAACGACTTCCTAGCCAAAATATGTCTCAGTTCTTGCTCAACACCAGGATAAACTAAATCCCTAAATGTGAACAAGTACCTATTCATACCTTACACCTTCTTACTCTCCCTTCTTCATTCACTTCCTTACTTCTATCAATTTCTCTGCCATGGCTTTCTCTCTTAATATACCACAGACTTGGTTTTCTCTCAGTTCATATTGCAATTCCTGCTTTTATTATTCTAACTTACCTTTAATATCTCTAAACTGGCTAAAATGTCTCTAAATATTAAATCATCACCATCATATAACTTTTTTCTCAACCATTGTTTTCATATTGTCTGATTTGTATAATTACTTAAACTGCAGATGTTTTTGTTTTATTTTTGGAGATTTTAAAATTATTGTTCTTAAAATGTTTTGTAATACTTTGCAGCTTTTCTCACTGGCCTCCACTGAAATGGGTTCCTACCCAGTCAGACTTTTCCACTAACAAATGTCAATAAATAAAGATTTGCTTGACATTTTAGGTAATAAACCAAGATTTACATGTAAGACTACTGATAGTTTAAAAGTGTTGTTAGGAAGATATTTTGTTGAGATTTACCTGGCTTTTAGTAGACCCTTTGGTATATATCACCATTTTACTTGTAAGTATCGCAGATACTTTAACAGTGATAGTTGTGTTATATTAAAAAACAATAATATGGTCATTAACATTTCCGGCCATTTTGATTGCAAATCTAAAAAAGTTGTTTACCTTGTGTTGTGTAATTCCTGTGACAGCTTCTATGTGGGTCAAATCAATAGAATGCTCTCACAGAGGGTTTATGAACACATCTTAGCTATTAGGAAGAGAGATTTTACTAAAGCATTGGCAAAACATGCAAGTTTGTGTAAAGATTTTATTTAGGAAATTTTCATTTTCCATTACTGATCATGTAACTAATGATCGTTTTTTTGGATAATTCTAATAATAGATTAGAATGTAAAAAAAGTGAGATGGCCGATTCAGTTAGCAGCTAATCAACCACTAGGGTTAAATGGATGATAAATACAAAGTGTAGTTTAAATGAATGACCATTGTAAAAAAAACATACATTTTTAACCCACTTAAATGATTTTTCACACATTTAATATTTATTTTAGTATATATGATATTGTGTTGTATTAAGACTTTTTGTTTTTAATGTGGAGAGGAGATATCCATTTAGTCATATGATTTAGGTGTTTGTATTTAAATGCTGCTTTCAAGTAACACTGAAACAACTATTTTCAAACTCACTGTGGTCATACTTTTTGTTTTTTTGTTTTTTTTTTTCTTTTTCAGTTTTTAGTCGTTTTATTGTGGCATTGCCCTCAGAGATGCTGTTTCAGACACCCAGTCACAGAGTTTTACACTAGCATCTACTAACAGTCCCAACTCCCCCAACCCCAGAGAAACTACTCACAGCATTTTACTGTAGAAATCAATGACCAACCCTCTCCCTAGCCCAGAGTACCTAGTCACAGAGTTTTACAGTAGCATCTACTAATTGCCCCCACTCCACCATCCCAAGACCACCTAGTTACAGAGTTATATGGTAGCATCCACTGGCCCATCCACCCAAACTGAGAGAAGCTAGTCACAAAAGTTTACAGTACCATCCACTGACAACCCCTTCCCCCACTTACCCCAGAGAACCTAATCACACAGTTTTAAAATAGCAGAGTCATCAATGAGACTCAGAGAATAGACTATGAAATCACTTAAAAGCTTTGGTCAATAAAGTCATCAAGCTAATAACTTGCAGTGATATTATAAGGCTGCTTGAAATGTTTTATCCTGACTCTGATAATGGAAATCCTGGACATGTTTTTTCTGCTCAATTATTTGGATAATCTGTAATGGCTGGCTGCATGCCTGAATGTAGTTCCTCTCTTTTAAAGGGGTAATATAAAGTACTAGCATGAAGAGGAGCTTGCTATTGTTGAAAACTGCTACTCTTAATGTAACGGTGTGCCACACACTTGGCTTACATGCAAGTAGTGTATTTCATAGAATATTTTGGTCTAAAAGACCACTATTGCCAAGAGAACCCTGTTGCTCTCTGGTCTCCAGCTGCCTCGACATCAAATCATACTTTATTTCCTTTAGTGACATTTTAACATGTCTCAGCACCTCTAAGAGGAGTTTCATCTTTTCTGATGGCAGTTATCTTCTAGTGGTAAATCATACCTGTAGAGGTAAAAGCTGGTAGATGCAGTAGGTCTGGACAAAAAATAAATAAATAAAGCAGCTCCTACTTTACTAGCATATAATCAAGTAAGAAACCTAGCAAAATAACTTGACACCAAAGATAAGAAAGTGTACTACTCAACCAATCATAACATATCCAATAATAACCCAAAACTATTTTAGGCCTCAGTGAAAAAACTATTAAGTTTAGGACAAGTTGCACAACCAGCACCAAACACACAGAAACAAAATGCTACCATAGCCAAACAATTTACACTTTATATAGACAGAACAGTCATTAGCCAACCAGGAGTCTAATCAAGCTCATGAGATCCCTACTCAATCGTATAACTGCTTTCTATGTTTCTTCTTCCCGCCATTTTCCAGAGATGCCATCAAAAAATACCTCAAAAAAATTAAAGATTTCTTCAACTGCCCCTGACAGTCTACCTGGTGAATATCCTAAAACGCAGCTGAGGTGATTGCATATCCTGTTTCAATTTGGATAACTTGGTTTATGCCTGAGAATAAAGTCCCCTCCCTATGGAAAAATCATTAATTATTCAACTGCACAAAGGTAGAATCAGTAGAGATCTTTCAGACTATAGGCCAATTGCCATTGTATCTCCCTTATGAAAAATATTAGAAAAATGTGTTCTTTTATAACTATCTAATAGATAACCAGCTTTTGTCTTCAATCCAACACAGCTTATGTCCTCTACTGATTTGCTGAATTTTGTTAATACTTTCAACACCTACAGACATGTTGAAAACCTAGACTACACCATCTTTCTACACTTATCAAAAGCTGTTGATACTGTCTTACTGTCTTACACCAGAAACTCTTACACAAACTCTCATCCTCAGGGCTCACCACCTCTTAACTGCAGTGGTACCATAGCTACCTATCAAACAGAGCAAAAGCAGAGAATGGAAATATGACTTCTTCACCTTCTTGCCAGTAAGTATCATTGTCCCATAAGGATCTGCACTAGGTCCCATACTTTTTAACATATTCATCACTGACTGATACACTTCTGAAAAACATGTTACCCTAGTTCAATATGCTGATGACTCCACCCTAATTTAGTCTGCCATATCTCTCCCTAAATTCCAGGATCTTACAGTAATCCTTTTTATTGATTGAAACATGAAATAATTCACAACTACTTCTAACTCCTGAAAAAAAACTAAATTACTGCTCTTCCCTCCAAAACACAAAAACAACACCATGATATTGCAAGTAAAATATACACAATTACTCTGTGTCATCTCTGATAACCAGTTGAAATTTCACCACCATGTATCACACATGGTAAAAAAAATACATGTATCAAAAACTTGGTACATTAAAGGCAGTCAAAACCTTCCTCATTAACATAGCCAGAAGATGTTTGGTTTCTACTTTCTTACTGCCATCTTTCCCCTATATTATCCCAATATACACTATCCTAGACATTTTACAACTGTGTAAACTTGAGCAATGTTATAATAAAATAGCCAGATTTGCAGTAAATAATAAAAATAGTGCACACCAGTGCCTAGCCCTCAGATAATTAAACTGGTTAGAGCCACCACATCACCTAGCTCTTTCTCAGCTAACTACAATACACAGACTTCTTGATAAGTCAGAAAATTGCCCAGCCCATATCAGTTTAATACAACACTAGTCCCCCAATAGAATTTTATGCTCTAGAGAAAAATCACTAATCACTATTACCAAATCATTTAGTACTGCAGCTGACTCTGTATAGTCAAATAGTGTAGCTAAACTATAAAACCATATCCTACTACCTACTAAAATCCATTCAATATGCAAATTCATTTATAATACAACTAAAATTTCAAATATCAAATCAATATATCTGCTCCTATATATCTCCAGGATAAATACCACTGTTATCTTCAGCGTGCCATATCGTCAAATAATTTCTGTTCGTTTAGAATCGTATGCCCCACAACCAGTCATCACCAATAACCAAATACTTTTAATAGCATCTCCCAGATGTCTACATTA
This sequence comes from Protopterus annectens, assembly GCF_019279795.1. Taxonomy (NCBI): domain Eukaryota; kingdom Metazoa; phylum Chordata; order Ceratodontiformes; family Protopteridae; genus Protopterus; species Protopterus annectens. The sequence continues at coordinate 224,855,994 of NC_056743.1, forward strand.
TTTTGTGACACTGCACAACCCACCTCAATACTTCTGATATAAGCCTAATGATAACCATATATATGATTGTCTCTTAACCTGATTTACTCCCCACCTTAACTACAATATTAGCATGTTTATGCAATACCTACTGTAGTTTCCTTCCCCACCTCCATTTCTTACACTTTCTAAGTACTCATCTTATGATCTATCTGACAAATCTGCTAATGCACCTCTTCAAAATTCTAAATGTTCAACATCTGCTAATGCAGAAGTATCTTTTATACTATAATAGTCACCACTTTATTAATATGAATGTAATATAATTAGCAAATGTATGTGCATTTTTTAATGAAAATTATTTAACTTCTGTTTGTGTATATTACTGAATGTCCATCTAAAAATGTTTGTAATATGTTGGAACGTTTCTCCTCAGACCACCGCTGAAGAGGGTTTTTTGACAAAACCCAGGTGGACAAACCGGGAAATCAAAAGCAAAATAAATAAAATAAAATAAAAAATAAAAATAAAAAGGAGATTGAGACACTTCTACAGAGAGAGTTTTTTTGAAATTGTCCAAGTGAGTATATACATATCATGTTGATAACAGCAATGGAAATTGACATCCTCACAATTGTCTTTCTACATTTTTATCCTGGAGTAGTAGCCTCTGCCTTCTGCTCATATGTGAACCTTATGAAATCTCACTTCTTTGCTATCTTGCACCAGCAGCATGGTAAAATAAAGGCCTGACTACAGCCCAGGCAACCTGGGTTCAGCAAGTGGCTTGGTCAGTTTATCATGCAGGCAGGGAGGATGGACAAGGGCATCTTAATGGAGTGGGGGTATTTTCTCAAATACACCATTGTGCTGACCTCTGGCAAAGGTCAGAGATGTATGAGACATGTAATTTGTGCAGTAGCAGAGTTCAGATTGAGGTGCAAATGGAGGTGTAGCTGAGATGCCAAAAAGCCCTTTGCACACCTATCCTTGAAAGTGAAATGAGACTATTCAAGGGTGTGGAAAGTTAGGAAAAACACTCCTCAGCAGCAGTGTCATTCTGCATCAGGCTTCTGATTTCCTCACTGGCCCTAAACAAGGAGCAGGTGTTGCCCAGGGGAGGATAAGCAGATTAAGTAGACTTGGTGCAGGAGAAGAGGTCCTTGGATCAGCTAATGGTCAGTTATGGGAAGCCAAAAAGAGTCACAAAAAAGTCTCTGCTGCAGATTGAAATTGTAGAAAGTGGTTCCACACTCTTCCCAGGATGGCACGCAAGCTTGTAGCCAATCAAATTTCTTTCCATTTTCCAGCACCACTATGTCAAGGTTGCTAATTAAACTCAAGCTGCTGGCAGTAGATGAAAATTGCACTCTCTTGTACCCGCAAACTATCTTCAGAAGCACTGTTTAGGATGAACATGGATAGCACCGAACAGCTGTACTTGCAAATTACACTGGTTACCCTTCTTTTATCTTGCAGTCGTTTAGTTGTATTTGTGCATGAAAGGGGCCTTTGATCATTACCTTGTTCTACTTCTTGTATAGATGCCATTTGGGAATGAGTGAATAGTACCCCTAGTACATTAGAAAACATGCGACAGATCAGTTTTTTTGTTTGTTTTTTTTCAAGAGATCAGTTTTGTTTGTTTTTTTCTAGATATTTTTCCAAAGTAATAAAGGATCTGGTACATTGCATTTAATAATGCTGAATTGGCTGTTTTATGCTGTAAAGATTATTCAGTACAACATCCCAGAAATAGAACCACCATTGCTCAGAGCTATTTTATACATTTGTGGTTAACAAGTGCCACTGAATCTATTACTGTATGTTCAACATAAAGTTCAACTGTCTTAAAATGCCTTGACAACTTAAATAAAAATCGATCAAATACTAAATATAACAACCACAAAGCAAAACCACTAAGCATTGCTTAACATCTGAAAACCCTTCTAAATGCAGTTTTGCATAGATAGCAGAACTAGCTAGTATTCAGGAGGAGCACAGAACCAGCTTGGTCTGCAAAATAATTTAATTCCTGATTGATTTATTTTGTAGTTGTTAACCAGGTAGATGGGTGGCCCGAGGGTCCAAGGATGCCTTTCAACCATAATCTGAATATAAAAACACAAACAATGTACACATATAAATAATGCAAAGCACATGGAATGTATTGAGGTACAAAATCAAAAACACTTAGTAAACAACTTACATGCAAAATATAATTACAATGACAAAACCACTGCTAAAACAAGCGAAGTCCCATTAAAAGAACACTTACAAGCATGAAAGTGCACTTGCGTGCTATGTACAATATTCTGCATCTTGTTGAGGACTTGTTTCTTATTATAGCAGGCAAAAAGAACATTATGTATCTGGAATTACACACAGAACAGAGATGAGCTAAAGACCATTAGAAAGAACACAGCCTAAACACAAATTAATCAAATGTACTTTCCAGCAAAATGTTAGATTACTTCTTTTCACACATCCAAAGTAATGTTAAGTTGGCAGTCATATAATCTAGTTAGACATTTCGTTATGAAATCTTCAAGATGAGCTTGAAGCTATGTTTTCAGCTGTAAAGCACACCTTTTTGAAAGGATTATAACTCCAGACCCCCACAATGCATAGCCATCTATGACATTAAATATTAGTCTTATAGTTAAAAAATTGCATTAACTTTGTCTAATTTATCTTAGACTGCCTTTTTAAAAATGTGTACTTGTGAAAGTTATTTTAGGTTATCCTTTCAAAATATGCTCATCAGCTTGTGACAAAGTTACATTTTTTTGCAGCCAGTGTTTGTTTTACCCAGTACGTAGTTGTGAACTGTCTACAAATCTGAAATTAGCACTTGATGATCCAACCTACTCACTGCATCAACGTTAGTAAATCACTTTTCTTGTTTAAAAAAATCTAGGTTTGGTGTTTACTAGATCATGAAAATTATGTTTGAATTTACTCCTTAAAATACACTTTTGTGTGTTCAACTCTCACACTTTCTTTTTTGTGTGTGTATGTTCAGAAGTGCATTCTCCACAGCTTCACTTTGAAAATGTATGTATTTTATTTCTCCAAAACCTAAATGGATTTTAGTTAGCCAACATCTCCCAAGTAATCTTAGCTATTATTTGTAAGTATGATAGGTATATTTGTGTTATAAACAGCTTTCATATTAGCATCCCCCACTACTTTATATGCTCTCTAATGTAAGTTTTCAATACAAGATCACTTGTTTTCTAAAACATTACTGATTTTTCTAAGCTTCTCTTCTCTTATCTGGGTTTCACTACTCCCATTATACATTATCTACTTTTGTATTCATAGGCTTGACTTTTGTCTACATTTGTACCTTGTATTCCAAACCCAAATGGATCAGTACTTTATCCCAGTTAGCAAATCCAAATGCATTAATTCATAGATAGTTCCTAGGTAGTTAATAGGCTTGCAGTTCAGAGGTAATTAAGAAACATGGCCCAAATTCCCAGCTGTCACAAGCACGGTCTGGATAAGTGGCTTGCTCAAGGTCATACCATAGACAAATGAGGGCTGAGGGAATTAAACCCTGTATCACAAGAACTACAGCTCAATAGGTAAAGGGAATGTCAGTTTTGGACCTCTTTATTTTCTTCCTTAAAAATAATATTGTATGAGAAGCCAGTTGTAAGGATCTTTTCAGCTCTTTCATCATAGGTTCATAGGTGTGTACTAGGTTAATGGCCCTGGAGCCTTTACAAGCCTAGCCCATAGGATTAACCTGGCATCGTGCCACCCCAACCTTAGTTCCCACTGCATCTGTCAAGTAGAGCCACTGGAGTGATCCCTGGGGTGAATTTTTTATTTCTCATCCACTCATCAAGATTTCTCTAGAAGAGGGCCAGTGAGGTGCTCTGTTTGACATGTATGGGAAGTCTATTCCATAGCAAGGGCAGTCTCTGGGTTATGAATCTGTCCCTCTAGCATGTTCTGCTGATTGTAGTAATGAGGTTGAGGTCTCTAGAGCGTGTGGTGTGGAGGGATTGGGATTTTTTTTAGATGTAGCATTTCTAACAGACCTGGATCAGACATGGCTTTTTAAGTCAAGCAGAGATTGCTTCTAAGTAGGCGATATGAGACAGAGAATAGTTGGAGTTTTTTGAGTCTGTCCATATAAGACAAGTGTTTAAGGCCTAGATTCCTCTTTGTGAGGTACTTTTGTGGCCTCTCCAGTTGTTGCAGGTGTCTAGTGAAGTACATGCCAAATGGGGCATTGTACTCAATGATTGGCCTAATGAGGGAAGAGTAGAGGGAGACAATGACCTCTTTCTTCCTGGATGCAAAATCCTTAGTAATGAGATGTGCCACACAGAAGGACATTCTGACCACAGTGCCAATGTGGTGGTTGAAAGAGAGGTTGCTGTCAACCTGTGTTCCCAGATCTCTTAAAATGCCTTCTGTGTTCAGTGGACTACCATCAATGTGGTAATTCATGGGAACCAGGTTTTTCCCAAAGGGGATGATGACACATTTTTTGGCATTGAGCTTAAGGCCATGGTTCTGACACCAGTCATTCATCTCAGTGAGGCCTTTCTGTAGGATGTCAACATCACTTGGGGAGTTAATAATAGCTCCGAATTTGCAATTGTCTGCGAACTTTGTCAGCCAGAGTGAAGTATATATCAAACAAGAGAGAACCCAGGACTGAACCCTGTGGGACTCCACTTGTGACTGGATAGCAGTCTGACTTGGAGTCAGCTACTTTTACACTGTGGGTTCTATCTGTGAGCCAGTTTGCAACCCACCTAGCGATATAGGGGTTGATGCCTAGCTTACTGAGTTTTTCTATGATTCCTGACTGGGGGATGGTATCAAAGGCCTTGGCCAGATCAAGGTAGGCTGTGTGAACTACCTTGCCTTCATCCACAGCACTGGTGACTGACTCAAAGAAGTCAATCAAGTTGAGCAGGCATGATCTACCCTTCACAAAACCAAACTGTGTGGGATCCAGAGTTTGGAGATTCCCTATATCCTTGTTTATTAGGTCCATGATGATGCATTCCATAGTTTTGCATATCAGACTCGTTAGGCTAATGGGGTGATAGTTCCTAGGGTCTATAGTCGCTCCTCCTTTGTAGAGAGGGATGACTGTAGCAGTGCACCATTTGGTAGGGACAAAGCCTGAGGTGAGGCTGTGATTGAACAGGGCACACAGGTGAGGTGCCAGTTCACTCTGTAGTTCATGTAGAACACAGCCAGGGATATTGTCAGGTCCCATAGAAGCTGTATTCTTGGTCTTGGACAGTGCTGTTTTAACCTGTGCAGCAGTACTGCTGGGTGTCTGGCAATCTACTGTTAATGTGATAGGTCCTTTGGGAGGGGAGAGAGGGGTAAAGTTGGCACTGAATCTATTGGCCAGTATATTGGCAATACCTGTTGGCTCGGTTTAGTAGGTACCATTGTGCAATAGCTCAGAGCAAATCTGGGTATTACCATGGAGATTCTTTACATAACTATAGAAGGTCTTGTGGTTGTCTTTACTATCTGCTGCAATTCTGTTTTCCTTTAAAGACTTCTTTTTCTTAACTATACAGGCACTTGCTATGTCTTTAGTTCTGCCAGAAGCATAACATTGTTTCAACCTAAAATTTCCTTTAACAAGCTGTGAGTTGTTCACCTATACATAGGAAATGGGCTTTAACTTTCCTGCAATACATGCAGTGCACACCCTTCACTGTGCTTTTCTTTTATATTGTTGCAAGTTATCGCCATCTTTTATGTTTACATCCTGTATATTTTTATTTGCTGCTTCCCCTGAAAATGCAATATTTAATACACTTTAAGACTACAGGTTAATTTGTAAAAATACACATTGTTGCATGAATCCATCATCTTTCTCAGACAGAAGCCTGTCTCCCAGTATATTCTGCAATGCCTTTTCATAATTACAGTAATGGATTATTATAATCCATTCTACCTTGTTATATCAAACTTGTAATTGTTTACATGTATTCATAATATCTACTTTTGAATTATGGAGTTTTTCTCCCTGGAATTCCGCTGAAAAGGGGTTATTTAAACTCTGTCAAACTATCCCAGTTAAATGCAAACAAGTACATAAATGAATAAACTCAGCTACATGTTAAGACATGGATTCATTAATCTTTCTAGTATGATACAGACTGAAATTTATATTTGTCTAGTACCGCACTAAGATTAGAATGTAAAGATTCTGTACTAAGTTTGATCATTGCATGTATGTGTTGTCATTTGGTCTGGTATGCATTAGAAGGCTTTTCCTTCAAATGTATGTGTTAGTCCCACAAACAACAATGTTGTATCTTCAATTATGGTAGTATTAACAATAAAAAGTTCCATTATTGCACGATAATCCCAGAAATTCATTTTTGCCTAAAGTGTAGCTAAAGTAACTTTAGTTGTCACCTGCACTTCCTCTGATCAGATTGCTTCAAGTTGTAGTTTATTTACAATGTTTTACCTAATTGCCAGGTTAACTGAAATTGTTATATACTGAATATTAAGCCAAGTACCTTAAAATAATTTACCAACTATAAAATTAAATCTAGACTTTAAGACCAGAGAAATAGAGTGAAACCAATGTCCACAGCTTAGGCTCTGAGAAATGTTTTATTCTATTTTACAGTGGTTACAAAGCTAGCTAACATGATGTAGGAGCTCAGAACCAGCTTAGGTTAAAAACATTTTTTTTCTTACCAGTGTGTACCAACTAAATTTAGTATGTTATAACCAAAGTACTATGTTACCAAATCCTCAAAAGCTTGGGATAACAACAGAAATCCAACTACCCCTCTGAAATAAGGCTGTTTACTTTCCAAAGCAAATAAATTCCAAAATAGAATTATCCTGAATGAACAACAGAATAAGTGATACAAATAATTTATTTTCTGAGTATTCACTATGACTAGTCATGTGTCATTTAGTCAATATGTGCTTTATCTAAACCAAAATGTTTAACTCCTCCAGTGGTCACATTTCAGAACAATGACACTCCCAAGTTCACAGAACACATAATACATTTTTTTTTTTTTTTTTTTTTTTTTTTGCAGGGGCCCCCTCTACCCACCAGTCTCTAAGTATATCTCCTCCAAGGCTTGGAGTTGATGAAAAATGTAGAAAGCAAAAGTAAAATTCACCTTCTCTCTGACCCACCTCAGTGTAGTCAGTGTTTTCCACAGGTAATCCTGATGAAACATGGCTTAAGGAAACCAGGAATTTTCCCATTCTAGAATCACTATTTTCGGTTACAATAAATTACAGGTTTTCCATTTTCTGATTATCACACACTCTAAAATTAAAATACACACACACACATATATATATATATATATATATATATATATATATATATGTATACACATATATATATATATATATATATATATATATATATATATATATATATATATATATAGGTCTACCTGATAACACTGACACACCAAAACATAGACAACGAAATAACCAACATGAAAAAAAACAACAAAAAAAGAAAGTTCAAAAACACAAAACTTCATATGCCCAACAAACTTAAATCCCAACAATCAACAAAACAAATACCTTTCCGAAAAACACACACACAATACAAGCACACCAAAAACCTTACAAACCTACACTAAACCTTACATACACAACTATCTATGCACTAACCATAACCCAAACCCTAACCCTAAGGTCCGTCACTATCGCACACTTACCTTACCTGCACCCTAACCCTAACTCACTTAATCCACCCCTAGCCCTTAACTCTGTCACTATCGCACACTTACCTTACCCGCACCCTAACCCTAACTCACTTAATCTGCCCCTAACCCTCAAATCCGTCACTATCGCACACTTACCTTACCCGCACCCTAACTCTAACTCACTTAACCTGCCCCTAAATCCCGTCACTATCGCACACTTACCTGACTCACACCCTGACCCTAACGTCCGTCCTTATCGCACACTTACCTTAACATGTCAGTGTTCTCAGCATCGGGATTCTCAACTGTCTGTCTTCTCCGTTGTCGATCTTCCGGTGTCGGTGTTCTCGTCATCGGCGTTGTGCACTTTTGGCATTTTCAGGTAGACCCACACACACACACACACACACATATATATATATATATATATATATATATATATATATATATATATATATATATAAATGTTAAACAACATTTACATTTCGCTTGCAGGCTGCCAGTTGAAATGTCTTCTTTTATGCTGTCCCATCATTCAGGAAACCTTTTAAATCTACCCAGCCTGTAAACTAACAAAATCTCAAAATTCACAGTGGCCTCAGTTGTAAGCGAGCAGCACAGTGCCAGTATATAAAAGCAAACACACACGCACACAATGCTGTGCTCGAGTATTATATCAGCAGCATTCCATGGCAAAAATCAATGCTTTTAAAACAAAGTGAAGAGAAAGTACAAAACAGAAAGAATAACTCAAGGAAGAGTATTAATGCATACTGTCAGAAGTAGACACAAAATCTACAAGCCCATAAAGTAAGCAAGGTCTGCCTATGACTACAGATATACAGAGTTATACAATGCATATAGAAAACTAAATCTCTGAAGTATGTAAAATTGCATAAATCTGAACCTTATACAGCCATTATTAGGAGAACTTTGTACCTTCCTTTAGCATCAGTAACAAACATTGATTTTTATCTCTATGTCACTTGTACTGCTATGGAAATAATGTTTTTAGAGAAGTAATATTGTTAGTCAGGTAAAAAAGATCTCTGCTGTGCAGAATACTGAAATTACATATTTTTAAGATTGCATATGCTGATATATATATATATATAGAGAGAGAGAGAGAGAGACAGAGATTGGAGGAACTCATGTAACCTCATTGAAGTAATTTTCATAACTTCAGTAAAATCACAATCAAAAACAACAACAAAAAACTTTTTACACTACTGTGTTAATTGAGAAGTGAAACTCATACATCTAAGCACAAATTTCATCAAACTATATAAACAAAATAAGAATTAACCAGAAAGCTAATGGCAATGTAGAGTATTTTGGGGGACTTGTATGGGTCTTTTAAATAACAGTTATTTCAGTGAAAATGCTTGCGTGTGTGTGTGTGTGTGTGTGTGTGTGTGTGTGTGTGTGTGTGTGTGTGTGTGTGTGTGTGTGTGTGTGTGTGTGTGTGTGTGTGTGTTGCATAAATAAACTGGAAAGTGATCTGCAACAAATTTAGAAGAAAAGGACTTTTTTTTCCCCTCTGTATGTGAGGAGATGCAAACAATTCCCTTATTGTGCTGATATGAATACCTACCGTAAATGAACAGCAAATAAGTCCAGAATTCTTTTAAAAGAAACATCCAAAGCTTGCAAGCAACTGATGCAGTTAAGCTATGCAGTAAAAAGGTATCAATTAATTTTGCATTGCTTGTGCCATTATTAATTCAGCCGTTATGTCAGATGGCCATACTAAGTGCTGACAGAATAAGTTTCATTAGTTCATGCATGCATTCTTTAACACTGGCTAGTTACTCAGTTCATAACTTGCAATTAAGTGAGTCTTAGCAAAAATATCAACATTAAAATTCAGTCATACATAGACAGAATTCCCAATTAGTTTTAAACAAGTCAGAAGGACAAAGCAAAGAAGTAAATTAAACTTTAACTGGCATTCTGCTTGAAGTCTTAAAACAGTAAAAGGTTAATGAAAGAAAGCAGAAAAACAAAACAAGAATGTAATAATAAATTACTGGTGTAGACTAGTCATCCATACAAAGCTATCAAGCTACCCAAAAAAATTAGGCAAATAAAATACAGAATAAGTTCCCACAGGAGTTAAGGTAAAATACAGTAATATTTTTCAAATAAATTGTTTCTTTGAAAACTGGTGTCAATTATTCTTATAACTCAGGTTTCAAAAATGTAAAAAGATATATGGATGAGAGATCATAGGATGAACATGAACAATGCAATCAGCTGAGCACATAAACAAAAGTTCATGCAGTAGAATTCTGATAGGTGTCAAAGAAGAAGTGAGTAGTGAAGTTAATTTATGCAGTTATGAAAGGGAACTAGAGTAAATTAAGGAAAGAGCAAGTTTTAAAAATCATAAGCTTATATTAAAAAATCCAGGCAAGTAACCACAGCAGATCATTTTCCAGATTGGGAATAGCCGCTAATTGAATACTGCCCATCTTGTAGTTTTAAACATTGCCTCAGGCTAAGACACATGACCACTCTCTGAGAGGGATCATGGACTCTTCAAATATAGTAAAGCACTACTGTTGATAGTGTTCTTACACATATAACTAAAGACAACCCCCACAGCATTTTACTGCGAATGTCTTTCAGAAGGAAATGTCAGTGTTTTTCCACCATGCTGCAGCTAATCCTTCACATTTAATAATGCTTTTGACGTAATAACACCTTTAAATGGTATAAATTTATTACTGGCTGCTCTTTATTCAATAATACGACAACATCTGCATACAAACTGATACTGAGACTGAGGTTATCTGGCATGACTGTCCTGAAATGCAGTAAAAAAAGAAGGTTGTAAGACAAGTCCTACGGCATGCTTTGCAGCAGAGAGGTAAGGAGAGGTGGGGTGCCCTCATTTAAGGAGCTGCCATCTTGACCATATTTAATTCAGTGAAAAGGAATGGTTGCATACTGCAAACAGAGCAGTAGTAAGGCTACTGTGTCCACAGCTTTGTATATGGAGTTAGTGACAGACAGGAGGGTAACAGTGGTGCTTTTGTTTTTCGGAATCTGTGTTGTTTATCATTTAGCTCATTAAATGACTCCTGCAAAGTCAGGAATGCAGCCTAACACTGAACTATATTTTGTACAAGGATAATGGCTGCCACATGCTGGATTACATAGTGGACAATGTTCATACCATCTGTTAATTAATATGAGTAGCCCTAAGGTCACTGTATCTTAGAAAAATAACAACAAGAACACGCTCCAAACCAGGAAAAGTGGAAAAACGAACCAAAAGATAAGTAGCAGGACGATGGATCCTCTTTATTAAAGCACACTTTAGTTCTTTCATCAATGGTATAAATGACTTCTTCATTCTCCAGCCTACAGTTTACTTTCTTTTGAGTATTCTATATCCATTAAGACCTTAAATATTCTATATTCAAGATACCTACTCGACCACTTGAAAGGACTTTCACAGCGAACAAAGGAAATGAACCAAAGGTCCAAACTGTAAATACTCTGTGTAGTAAATAATCTGCATTATAATCCTTCATTTGTTCTGTTTTTTTCTATCTTTTCCTCTCCTTTTGTTTTTCAGTAACTTGTAGCACACGGTACTACATTCCTTTATAGTCCAATTTATGTATGCTTTAACTAATAATCCCATACCTGCTTTTCTATCTGTCAAGATGCCACAACAGTACCACTCTTAGAACTTTAAAGTTTATGTCATCCACACTCTGCAAAACTTCACAATATTTAATAATCTTAATTCTTTACAATTAAGAAGTGTCAATTCACCAATCTATACCAATCTGTTAAGTATATACATTCATTGTTTGGTTACAAAATTATAACTAGCCTATTAAGAGCAGTAGTAATGCTACATTTGATGTTATACTACAAAATTATATATTATTTTACAATGGATTCTGCTACCATTTTGTATATATGTATCTCTCTATAATCATGGATATCAGTGGCTATACACGGGGCAACTATGAGTCTGATGTGAATTGTAAGCAGAAGAGAGGCAAATGGCTACTAAATTACTTATATTATGGCTAATTGGCTATTTTTACTGTATGTTCTTAACAAATTATGTGAATACTCCAAAAAGCTCACCACCAAAATCTCAAAAGACCTATCAGATAGTTAGCACTACAATAAAAAACAGCAGAATTGCCATTAAAAAACTTTGTAATCAAGGCATAAGAAATACATACACACAGTTATACTGTGTGCACTTGCATCCCTTAGGACATCTTCAGATTTTGAAGTTCACAGTCTGAAGAAGTCTGGAGGAATGAAAGCTCTCCCTGAGTAACTGTATTGTTTTATTAATGTCTTGATTAAAATGTTTTTCCAGTGATTTTATCGTGTTTTGTTGAAAATCTGTGAATACTTTGTAGTAGTATTACTGTAATTTTTCTTATGTACCCAGACCATGACTGAAATGAGTCCAAAGACCAGCCCACCCACCTGGTTATCAAATAAATTAACAAACATGGAACAAAATAAAGTTGCATTTGCTGAATCTTCCAATCTACATTATATGGTTAACTCACTAAAAAGTCATTTTTAATTCAGTTAGTATAGCTGTAGTGAAATGCTGGCACTCAAAATGCCAACTGCAGACAAGCAGAAAAAAAGACTGAAAACCCAGGAGAAGAGCAAACTTTTTTTTTTGCAAGTCCCCCCCCCCCCCACGACTTATATGTATCAACGCCAACATTGTAATTCCTCAAAGAAAAGGGAATAGTCCAGTAAATGGCCATCTCAGAGTTAGTATATGTAAGCATGTGTAAGTCTGTTTTTTTGGCCACTCAGTCTCCTTTTTCAGGACTCACTCTATCGAGTGCGGACATTTCCAATGTTTACCCTTCCCCTTTCCATATTATGGTGCAATATTAGTTTCTAAATCCATTTTGGGAGTGTGTTAATAGTCCATCTTAAATGATTGAAGAGATGCCTATGAACTATTTCCTATAATGGATATCAACCTCAAGTCATTAACAGAAGTAGAGTCGGGTAACTTTGGTATCTGTTTAACCATGGCTTCCTTATTGTCCTCTGTGGTGAAACTGACCAAGGTTATAAATTATTGGGGCAAGTTACCCAAGAAAGCAATTCACTGATCATGGTTCCCATACTTTCCTTTAGTCCATTAATAGTAATTTCATTTTTTCACATGGTTGGGTAATTACATATAAATATGGATCCAAAATGCCAAGTACGACAAACCAAAGCAGGAAGGTGACATAAAAATATATTTTATTGTGTTAGCGCTTTCACGGCTATCCAAGCCAATTCCTCAGACACAAAAATCAATTAACATCACTCCATTTTAAAAACAACCAATAAGGAAACACATATAATTATACAATTAATTCATGAAGTAGAGTTTTAAAGCTACAATTCTTATAAAAATATATATACATAAAGTGCATATAAAATGTGTATATTAAAGTGTATACACACATATAACCCTATATAAAATACATACATTTAAATATAGACATTGGTAACTAAAATTTCATCTAAAAATCCTATTCTTTAGAATAGGTTTTATACAGATCCTATCATTCAAACCCTTTCCTATATTACCCCTCATTTTTTATAATCCATTTTAATTCCAAGTTCTCCACCTGGTTTTCTGTATCCCCACCATGGATGTCTTCATATACAACCTGTAGCACCTTAAACTTAAAATTATGTTTTCTTTTTTTTTTTTTTTTGCAAAAGATCTTTTGAGTGGATCCACTTTTTTTCCAATTATCATAAGATGGACATCCAAGGTAAACTGGAAATAGCAGTAGATTTAGTTGGTTAGGATTATAAGAAGGACAGGTATGTTTCTGTAATAGGCACAACTATTTTAATATGTTTTCACCGGGCAGAGGGATACATTGCAAAGCAGGCATATCTCTACAACCGAGTAAAAGATTAACTACATGCAGAGGGTACGAAAAGCTTCACTGACCTCTGAGTAAACTTAAAGATAGACCAAGGATTAGTCTGACATAAATAGCAGACAAAATGCTAGGAAATCATCATTGTTCCAAATTCTAGCCAAAGCTGGGGTTTACATTAGATAAATTAGCAGTGATAGGTAAAAAACAAAGGAATAGAATAAGAAAAAGTTTATATTGTTTTCCTTATTCATTAGGTAGAATTAAAATCTAAGTAGCAAACTAGTGCAAGCTGTTATGTGTAAGAAATATTGAAGACTACAAAGGTTTTGTGGTTGCAAGTAAAAAATCAAGTAAAAGTTGGTTATGTAAAATCAGATGGTTCAGGGTTTGATTTCTAGTTAAATAGAAACTGTTAATCTGACTCACAAAAGATTGGCTGTTTAGTGATGTATGGCAGATTCAAACAGAGGTATTTTACTTTAAGGTTTTATGTTTATTTAACAGTTTATAATGAAGAAATTAGCATGGGTTTACAAGGAATTTCAGTGTTGGTAAATGTATGGGTATATGGAAGGTTTTATTCACATAGAGGGTGGTAACTATTAAGAAATGGTAGTTGTTTGAAATCTATAGTAACCAGTACACTATAACTGTATCCAGATTATTTTATGCATATGCATTTGTGGATTTTCACAAAAAAAAAGTTCTTTTTTTCCTGAGATTGCAGAAGACTCAATAAGATGGTGTTCTTAGACAATGTTATATTCAGATTTTTTCTACACAAGTTCATTACTGTGTCATTAGTAATTCTCACATCCTTTTGAGGAAAATATAAGTAGGACTAATTAAAGACAAAAGGGCAAAAGTTAATCTAGTTACAGGCCAAAAAATTGAGTTGAAAATAATAAAAATGAATTAGAGACAACATAAAAGCGTATTTAATTCTGCGCATAGTGTTACTATTTTTTGTGCTAAAGTATTCTTGCATAAAATAATCTAGATACATTGTTAATGCCTTTAATGTTGCTGTCTATATTAGATCTGTAGTTAATTCAAACTCAGTTAAGCCAAAGGTCACTGTTACTGCTGCTGGACTTTTGACAAGTGTTGTTTTTCTATGTAATGCATGTTAGACTTCGCTGGTGTCCTCGTGTTCATTTTGTATTGTCTATTGAGTCCTGATAGACCATTTCAGTAAAAATAGCAAACCTACTCTGACGCTATGCATACTTAAAGTATTTTATAGTAAATAATGAAGTACAGATGGCAAAGCCTTTGAACGGTGGGTATAACCCAGGACTGCTGAGTTAGTTTTGATTAAACAATTTTTGTTGAAATGTCTGCCATTTGAACAGGACTCAGTGAAATGCATCATAACCATCTGAGTGATCTTGCACTGTATATGCAGAGTACCACAGAGTATTTAAACGTGGTACAGTATAGTGCTGCTGCCAAGAACAATACTTTAGCTCTTTGGAGAAATTTACTGTTTTGCATCATTGTGCAAATGTGAATTTACCACATTTAAATAAGGGGTAGATTATTTGGTATTGTTTTATTTTATTTTTATGTGTGTAGGTGTAAGTTTGTCTGTTTTTGTTTTAGAGGTTTTCTTTCTTTTGGTTTCACTTGCAGTGGTTCCTTTATTTGTGTGTGTGTGTGTGTGTGTGTGTGTGTGTGTGTGTGTGTGTGTGTGTGTGTGTGTGTGTGTGTGTGTGTGTGTGTGTGTGTGTGCGTGTGTGCGTGTGTGTGTGTGCGTGTGTGCGTGTGTGCGTGTGTGTGTGTGTGTGTGTGTGTGTGTTGTCATGAATTGTCTCTACATCTGTTCCAGTAGCCGAAGAGCCAGTCTGGCTGTTATATGTGTGTGCACAGTTAATTGGCAGCTCTGAAACACGTCACGCTTGAAATGATGATCAGCATGGCAGCATGTAGCTGTGGGGGTATGTCATTATGAGCCGGAAGGTTTAAGTAGTGCTAATTTACTTAGAGTAAGGGGACAGGTAATAAAATTGAGA
Organism: Protopterus annectens; assembly: GCF_019279795.1. Taxonomy (NCBI): domain Eukaryota; kingdom Metazoa; phylum Chordata; order Ceratodontiformes; family Protopteridae; genus Protopterus; species Protopterus annectens. Next base: position 224,871,588 of record NC_056743.1, read on the forward strand.
CTGGAGTAAGGTGGAGCAATGATTATTTACAAGAAAAAGCAGATAGAGCTATAGTGAGCAAGCTAGGATGAGGTTATTTACAATGAGGTAGTAGTAGTAATTGCCAATAGACTTTGATGACTTTAGGAGTTTTGTTATTTATTGAATAGACAGGTAAGTGGAGTACATTAACAGGAGAATTACTTAGGCAGCACAAGCTGTGCTAAGACACTGGCACTTTTTTAACCCTTACAAATGAGCTGGTCTTGTTTTCGAATGGGTCGTTGATTGGAATAAATCTTAGCCTTTATGCTAGTTGATTACAGCACCTAGCACAATGTGACTGAAAGTTTTGTCATTTAATGAATAGGTAGGTAAGTGGCATGCACTAGATAGCCCGGCTAGCTCAGTCGGTAGAGCATGAGACTGTTAATCTCAGGATCATGGGTTCGAGCCCCACCTTGCGGCTGTATTTTTGGGAGGTTGTATAATGGTTAAGGTGTTTACCTTACAGACACAAGATCTTCTCTGGTAGGACATGAGTATTACAAGTCAGAAATTCTTGAAGTAAGGTAAGATCTTCTGAGTAATAAAGCAATGACCGCAGGTCTATGCACTAATAATAGCAAATATCGGAGTTTTTTTTTTTTTTTTTTGTAGCAAAGCATATTTTTAAGTCCCAGTTGATTAAAATAGCAACATTCAATTCATGACAGGGAGTCTATGTATGTTTTCTATAAGCTGGAAGTAGTGAGTTCTTGATGAACTACATAGATTAAAGCAAGCAGTGATATTAAGAATAGATTGCAGAGCTTTGGTGATAGCAACAAACCTTAAAACTGCCTTAGCTAACAAAGATAAGAATGCTATTAAAAATCATGACAGCTATCTCACGAGCTACTCAGTATAACCATAAATCCAAGACAAGCATTGCTAAGTGTGTAGAGACAAGAGACTAAAGAAAAGGTAAGTAATGTAATCTTCTGGTGAGAAAAATGCATTGTAGGAAACAGAATGGTTAAAATGTGAAACCATTCAAGAGTGGTCTATGTCATGCCCTTTCAGTTAGAAGAATTTATTACTGTTTTTTTTCAGCTAAAATCCAGATATTAATGCAAACTCCAGCTATATTCATACATGTGTGTTTCATTAAAAAAAAACAGAAGAAACACTAAGAGTGTCAAGGCGAATAACCATGTAATGTCAGAAATTATAAAATAATAGCTGCTTTGAATGTTGTAAAGGAATTACTACTGCATAAAAGATGAAGATGTGATCAAAAATATTTCTTATTTCTGCCTGTGGCTGTCCTCTAAATATCAATGAGCAGATTTTCCAACACTCCCCACAACTTGTGTTTGGCTAAATGTCCATATTTCAATATGCACAACAAATCAGTCATGTAACCTTCCTGTCTGACACCTGGACTATTTTGTCCTAATTAAAACTGATGATATACATTTTGTATGGTTAAAACAAGAATATTTAATCTGGATTGCCTATAATATACCTAAGGTCTGCTACAATATAAAATAAGCTTCTAAACATGTTGAATTTCATTACGAATGTAGTGGATGAACAGAATTATTGAGAAGCAGTAATAGGTCTAATTACTTAATATAAAGTATACAGTGGCTTTTTCACTCTGGTTAATCCATTAGAAGAAAAAAAGGTAAAATGCTGAAAGGTGAATACACTTACTGCTTGACAGAAGCTAATGCAATACAGTTTTTAACCCTGGTTAATACATTATAAAATTTTAAAAATGTGCCACTTAATTAAGGAAGCAAATGAATAAATATTACTATATTCATTGGGCTGTAGATTCACCTAGTGGGTTATGTTAGGTAACTAAGTATTAAAGTAAAATAAAAAATAAAAAAAAATAATAATAAAAGATGGCTACAGCTGTTTATATCAGAGGAAGGCTAGTCTTTTAAAATTGTCCATTTGTAAAGAGTTAAAAATTGCTGAAGCTAATTAATGTGATGGAATGAACTGGGGCTATTATATTGATTATGATGCACATAATAGGCTATACTTACTAAGGGATGGAGTGGAATGCAGTGTAAGCATACTGCAATTTGTAGTGTTTTAAGAGGATAACTGTCCTTTGATGCATCTCTTTAAAGCAATATATTTTGCTAAGGTGACCGAAGAATGGCACTGACTGTTTGTACATAGTATCTGCAGACATTTTAAAGCCTAGGGAAGATAACTAACCTTGAGCTATCTTCTTCTACAAAAATCTAGATTATGATTCAATGTACAAATGTGATCCATTAGTGCTTCTGTCTGTACATGGACTAAACTATGACTATTGCATGGAAATGTGCCTAGATCATGACCCAGACAACATGAATTCAATTCAGTTAAAAGATCATGCATTAGAGGATTTTACTGGGGGATGGGGTGGTATTAAGCAGCCAGAGTCAGTGTACCCATCCTTGGGAGAGGAGAGGTGGTCTGTGCTACTGCAGGCCGATTCCCACAGAAAAGCAAGAGTACAACAAACAGCATATAGGCCATGGGCATGTGCCTGGCTGTGCCAAACTAATATATACAGTATCCTTCCAAGAGCCATTTGAGGGAGCATGCGTGATGCCATGAAATGGATGGCATGCAAGTCATCATGTGAGTGAGCTATAGCATGCATGCCATCATGTGAGTGAGATATAGCATGCAGGCCATCATGTGAGTGAGCTATAGCATGCATGCCATCATGTGAGTGAGATATAGCATGCAGGCCATCATGTGAGTGAGCTATAGCATGTATGCCATCATGGGAGTGAGCTGTAGCATGCAGGCCATCATGTGAGTGAGCTAAAGCATGTATGCCATCATGTGAGTGAGCTGTAGAATGCAGGCCATCATGTGAGTGAGCTATAGCATGTATGCTATCATGTGAGTGAGCTATACCATGCAGGCCCTTCAAAGGGTAAGAACTTAGGCCATTAATCATATCCCCTTATTATTGTCTGTAGGATGTTCTCCCATGATCAGACCTCATTTTAAGAGGTACAAACTGGCTGACAGAGTGTGGAAGGGCTGATGATTGACAGGTAACTAAGATAAAAAAGCATGCAAACAAGTGAGCCCAGAAATTGTACTGGTTTAACTCTTAACAAATGCAAGCTAACTCTTCAACATTTTATCAGTCCCACTGTCCAAGCTGCTCCTGACCAGCTTCTTGTCAGACATTTCATCAGCAAATAGACAACACCAGTAATGCAATGCAATGTCAGCCCTTATTTTAAGATATTAGACCTGGTCTACCTCCTGCATGTGCACTGTGCTAAATTAAGGTATGCATGGCTTTGTAGTTGGATTACACTCCTATAAATGTAATATCTATTAACACCAAGCTACCTAGCTACTCAGGGAGGGAATACACAGACATGTAGGTCATGGTGGAATGCATACCTATGGGGTATGATCATGTAGCTGTATCCCTGGGCTGTGCTACTGACCAAATGCATTGTGTGGTATGACCATGTAGCTGTTGCCCTGGACTGCAGCATGATCCCATATATTGTGGGCTCTGGCCATGTAGCTGTTGTCCTGAGCTGCACTACTAGCCATGTGTATTGTGTGGTATGACCATGTAGCTTTTCCCTGGACTGCACTACTGACCACATATCAATGTGTATGATGTGATTTCTGTGACATGTTGCATTTCTATTCAGCTATCATTTTCTGTCCTGTTCCTAACCTGGCACATGGACATAACCTCTGCAGGATTAGAGTGTGACAGGGTTCCTGCATGGTACAGCAGAGAGACTAAAACCTTTTCTGCATGTGTTGCACCCACAGCACAGGGAGTGCCTGCTGGGGGACACCAGTAAGGGTCCCCATACAAAGCTGATGCCTGTCACTTTCTTACCAAAGCAGTGAGTGGTGCCACTGGAATTACCCAGTCTGCTGAGCAGCACCAGCTTACATTTAATGATCTGAGGAGGCACTGCCCTCACGTTCTCCAACAACAGGAACAAGACGTTAGGGAAAGACAACTTGACTACTATAGTAAGGGTGAATTAATGCATTGTCATGTTACAGCAGGCCTTACTGTAGACCTGTAGGCTGTTTCTGATGTTGTTCATGGTTATGCTGTGCTCATTAATGATTTTTGCCTGCCTGAAGATGCAAGCCAGACTCAGCAGGCATTGGGATATATCATGTACTGTACTGCTGCAAGACTTGTATTTATCCTCTTCACCTGTTTATCGAAGCGCTGCCCAGTTTTGAATTTTTGTTTAAAATCTAACCATTGCATATTTGTTCACTGCTTTAAGGCAGCATGCATATGATTTTAAATGTGTTTGTAACTGTATTACTGACCTTACATGTGTCCATTATTCCTAACATTGTCATCTGCATGTCAGCTGTACTGATCTTGGGTGTACCAATGCAGTTTAAGCGGCTGTTTCTTTCCTTTGTTGTATTTCAGCATTATATTGTTAAATGCCTCATATTTATGTTACAACCACTGCATAGGTGTTCACTGTCCCTGTCATACTACCATTTTGTAATGCATTTGTGCCCATGCCACTGCACTTCACATTGCCAGTTATTCATGGAATCCATTTTGTAATGCATCTGTGCCCATGCCACTGCACTTCGCGTTGCCAGTTATTCCTGGAATCCATTTTGTAATGCATTTGTGCCCATGCCACTGCAGTTCACATTGCCAGTTATTCCTGGAATCCATTTTGTAATGCATGTGTGCCCATGTTACTGCATTCACATTGCCAGCTATTCCTGGAATCCATTGTGTAATGCATTTGTGCCCATGCCAAAGCACTTCACATTGCCAGTTATTCATGGGATAGCATGGGCATGACAATTGTCATGAAGCTGTGAACCACTGCACTGAGGGCTTTAATTCTCCAGCTGAACTATTACAGCAGTGAATTATTTGTTCATTGCTTATTCATGATGTCACTGTTAGGCAGCTTCTTCATGTTACTGTGCCACCCTGTACCCTTGCATTTGCCACACTGTGAATGACACTGTGTATGACAACTCCACATACAATTGTTTTCCACTGGGCTATACATACTATTTGTATAGTTTGGTTATTTCTTCCTTGCTTTCTTGTTCATTGCATGCATAAGCTGGCTATGATCCATAACCTTGCTATTTTCCTACACAACTGACACAAGGACATCATCATCATTCTCTTTCGGCTTTTCCCGTTAGGGGTCGCCACAGCGGATCATCTCTTTCCATTTCTTCCTATCCTCTGCATCTTGCTCTGTCACACCAACCGCCTGCATGTCCTCTCTCACCACGTCCATAAACCTTATCTTAGGCCTTCCTCTATTCCTCTTACCTGGCAGCTCCATCCTTAGCATCTTTTTCCCAATATACCCATCATCCCTCCTCAGCACATGTCCAAACCAACACAATCTCGTCTCTCTTGCTTTGTCTCCAAACTGTCCAACATGAGCTGACCCTCTAATATACCGATTCCTAATCCTATCCATCCTAGTCACACCGATTGCAAATCTTAACATCTTTAACTCTGCCACATCCAGCTCTGACTCCTGCCTTTTGTCAATGCCACTGTCTCCAACCCATATAACATAGCTGCTCTCACTACTGTCTTGTAGACCTTCCCTTTCACTCTTACGGATACCCGTCTGTCACAAATCACTCCTGACACTCTTCTCCACCCATTCCACCCTGCCTGTACTCTCTTCTTCACCTCTCTTCCACATTCACCATTACTCTGAACTGTTGATCCCAAGTACTTAAACTCGTCCACCTTTACCAACTCTACTCCCTGCATCCTCACCATTCCTCTACCCTCCCTCTCATTTACACACATATATTCTGTCTTAGCCCTGCTGACCCTCATTCCTCTGCTCTCTAGAGCATATCTCCACCTCTCCAGAGTCTCCTCAACCTGATTCCTACTCTCACTACAGATCACAATGTCATCTGCAAACATCATAGTCCACGGGGTCTCCTGTCTGATCTCATCTGTCAACCTGTCCATCACCACTGCAAATAAGAAAGGACTCAGAGATGATCCTTGATGTAATCCCACCTCCACCTTAAACGGATCTGTCACTCCCACTGCAGTCCTCACCACTGTCACACTACCCTCGTACATATCCTGTACCACTCTTACGTACTTCTCTGCCACTCCCGACTTCCTCATACAATACCACAACTCTTCTCTAGGCACCCTGTCATATGCTTTCTCCAAGTCTACAAAGACACAATGCAACTCCTTCTGACCTTCTCTGTATTTCTCCATCAACACTCTCAGAGCAAACATTGCATCTGTAGTGCTCTTTCCTGGCATGAAACCATACTGCTGATCACTAATCATCACCTCCCTTCTTAACCTTGCTTCCACTACTCTTTCCCATAACTTCAAGCTGTGACTAATCAGTTTTATCCCTCTGTAGTTACTGCAGCTCTGCACATCACCCTTATTCTTAAAGATAGGTACCAAAACACTTTTTCTCCACTCCTCAGGCATCCTCTGACTTTCCAAAATTTCATTAAACAATCTAGTTAGAAATTCCACTGCCATTTCTCCTAAGCACCTCCATGCTTCCATTGGTATGTCATCTGGGCCAACAGCCTTTCCATTCTTCATCCTCTTCATAGCTGCCCTTACTTCCTCCTTGCTAATCTGTTTCACTTCCTGATTCACTATCCCCACATCATCCAACCTTCTCTCTCTCTCATTCTCTTCATTCATCAGCCTCTCAAAATTCTCTTTCCATCTACTCAACACACTCTCCTCTCTTGTGAGTACCTTTCCCTCACTATCCTTTATCACCCTTACATGCTGCACATCTTTCCCAGCTCTGTCCCTCTGTCTAGCTAATCGGTACAGGTCCTTTTCTCCCTCTTTAGTGTCCAATCTCGTACAACTCTCCATATGCCCTATCCTTAGCTTTCGCCACCTCTCTCTTTGCCATGCGCCTCATCTCCTTATACTCATGTCTACTTTCTTCATCTCTTTGACAATCCCACTTCTTCTTCGCCAGCCTCTTCCTCTGTATACTCTCCTGTACTTCCTCATTCCACCACCAGGTCTCCTTGTCCTCCTTCCTCTGTCCAGATGTCACACCAAGCACCTTTCTAGCAGTCACCCTTACTAGTTCTGCTGTAGTTACCCAGCTATTCGTAACTCTCCACTGCCTCCCAGTGCCTGTCTTAACTCTTCCCTAAACTCCACTTCACAATCACCCTTTTTTAACTTCCACCATTTAATCCTTGGCACAGCTTTCACACTCCTCCTCCTCTTCTTGATCACCAACGTCATTCTACATACCACCAATCTATGCTGCTTAACTACACTTTCCCCTGCCACCACTTTACATTCTCCAATCTCCTTAAGACTGGCCCTCCTACATAGTATATAATCAACTTGTGAGCATCTTCCTCCACTCTTGTACGTCACCCTATGCTCCACCCTCTTCTTAAAATACGTATTCACCACAGCCATGTCCATCCTTTTCGCAAAATCCACAATCATCTGACCTTCTGCATTCCTCTCCTTAACACCATACCTACCCATCACTTCCTCATCCCCTCTGTTCACTTCACCAACATGCCCATTAAAGTCCACTCCAATCACTAGTCTCTCACCCTTGGGTACACTCACCACAACTTCATCCAACTCACTCCAAAATTTCTGACAAAACAACTGACACAAGGACAAAGTCATTAATACCCACCAGTATTATCTCCTAGTCTTATCATAGTAGTTCCTAAGGTATTTATATTACCATAGCTCTGCTGACTGTATTTGTTCTCCTTCCAGGGCCTGTCATGCAGAACTTTATCATGTCAAACTGATCACATGCTGTTTTTGTCAGTTGTCTTTCTTTCTATTATTTTTTATAAATTTTCTTTGTTTTTTTTTTTCTCATCTTTGTAGCCATCATGGCGTGCACCATCTTCCCGACTATATCTTAATTCTTTGATAGTTCTCCAGATCAGCTTCTCTGCAGAGTGATGAAGGTCATCCTGTGGATGGTAACCTGGTGGACTTGATGCCATCCTCTAGTTCTACTTCTCTAGGGAGGGTGTAGAATCTTTATTAAGTTGTGGCACAGAAGGGAGCTTGGGTCACCTGCAGGAGATACAGTGGCTGATCAGGACCAATGTGAAAAAAAAAACAGTTTGTCACCTTTAGTACACACTCATACACCTGACAGTGTCACATAGCTGCATGGTCCTGACCATCAAGCCACCAGTGGGAAAGCCCACTCTAGATATCAGCTATGGAAATGACTGAATTCTGTGCAGTTATTACACTGGAGTAGCTAGGCACTTAGCTTTCAACCCCATCCTACCCCCATAATGGATCACACTTTCCCTTGTGTCTTACCCTTGTTTGTTGTCAAGTCCTTCCCCATTAAGACTTGTATACCTCTTATCTGTGTGCATATATCCTTTGTAACCCCCTTTTTGTGTCAGCACCTCCCCTGTGAGTCATTGACAGTATTATTTGTTTAAGTGTTTGCCCCGCTACCATCCATATACTCTCCTGCATACCCACATTGTTTTTCTCCTTCCCATCCTCCCTCCTACTCTCCTCTAAAAATAAAAACAGACACCAGTCCCACAAAAAAAACTCCCCCCACTTCATGCCACTTTTCCCTATCCACTGTCCTTGTTTGGATTCCTCTGCTTGCTCTTTCCCCCTTCTGACTGTCCTATCACCCAATGTCCTTCCTATTTACACTGTGAACAATGTTGGCACTTTGCTGTGTAGCCATTCTAGGGGTTCTCAGCTGTGCTCATGGTGCACATATGTGGCACTGCATATGTGTGTAAAGACACATCTTGGCAATGGACCTGGGTCATGTGATATCTCATCATATTATAACACATCCTGCTCCATGGTTGACACTGTAAAAGAAATGGCAGTCTACCCAACTGCACAGTGCCATTTTGTTTTCATTATACAGCGTTATCCCAGGCAAGTCTGCCTTATCTTGCCACTTATGCATACCTAACCCCCATCAGGATGCATAACATAGTTCTGACCATATTATTTAATTGTAGCATGGTTGCATTATTGTTGTTCCTGAATACTTCCCAACATTTATTTCTGTGTGATTTGTATCACTGCAGTTTGCTTGTTTTTCCCAGTATTTATGTTGAGGTAAGTTTAATATATTACAGAGTGCCATGTTTTAACTTGCTGCAATGTTTCCACATACAGTTTAACTTGTTGTATTAGTTATTATTGTTATTACTATTTCATTTGCACAATCATTATTTATAAACAATCTTAAAGTTCATTGGCTAAAGCACTTGAATAGAATACTGATTGACTGTTAGCTGCTTTGTGTCCTTACTTTAAATAATTAGCAGTGTCCTCATAATATGTACCTTACTGTTTTGTATATGTTTTACTCTCATACCATATAATCGTGTGGCTCATTGTCTACAGTAGCATTATATAGGGTGTGTGTGTGTGTGTGTGTGTGTGTGTGTGTGTGTGTGTGTGTGTGTGTGTGTGTGTGTGTGTTGCTTTTTAATGTATTATTTCAATCAAGTGGATTCCCTGCTCATGAGCATGTATTCTCAATGTAAGCATGCAATACAGAATTAGGTATGACTGTCATACTGTATGCTTTCATGCCCATATATCATAGAATTTTTACGTTTAAGTACACATAGGATACTGGGTCATGTGCCAATCTCTATCTCACTGTCATTATTTATTTGTGCATAGCTTGTACAGCTCAGGATTTGACCAAACAATTTCATGTTAGTAGTAAAATTAACATGGAAGATTGTGTACATATACTGCTTGTTGGAGTATTACACTTGATTATGATGCGCATAATGTTAAATAGGATAAGGAGAACATAAATTAAAGGTTTTCGTGCACCATGTAAATTTCTTTACATGGCCCTGAGCCTGTTGCTAGTTTGCTTATTGTGCTGGCTGTCA